>NC_067147.1:52663564-52963564 GCF_903995435.1 Acomys russatus
GATGAGCATTCTGTTGTGTTCATTGTAATTGCTGTTCTGGCCCTGTGCTTTATTCTCAGAGTGGCAACAGAGCGGGACCATGATTTGGCAATCACAAGGCTAGCACCAGGGTCACTAATCACAGATGGGAGAAGGACAAACAGGACAAGTTATGAATGAGTAAAACAAGAGGCAGACTCACCGGCAACTGTGTAGAAAGCAGTGATAGCCAAGAGGATGAAGATCGCCAGGTAGATGTCTAATCCTAAAGCCAATTGGATGAATATGGCTCCGGAAAATATGTTTGACTAAAAAAAAAAAAAAAAAAAAAGCAACAGTTGGGATGGGAAGGAAACATGTGTTCAGGCCTCTGATTTCTCTGCTCCATCATCCACCCCTTTCCTTGCTCTCCTGATATCCTCCTGCTCATCCTTTGAGGCTCCACTTAGATGTCTCCACCACAGTGTTCCCTACAAGTCATCCAACAGTTTTCACTCTTTTCTGTACACTCACCACAGGTAGTTAATCGCTCAATGGCTATTTAAAGGAAGTGGCATGTCCTACAACCTTTTCCTGTACCGTAAGGCTTATAGGGGCTCAGCAACTGCTTATAGGAACTCTCTTGAGAAGGGCATTTTAAAGACTATATTACTGGCATTAGCACTCTATCATTGAAAATTTTACGATTATAATTGTTTTCTTTTTATATAATCACATAGAGGATGGTTGAAGGAATGGTCCCCCCCCAAAAAAAATCTCTTTTAGAAATGTTTTAACTTCTAAGGATGTATCCCTTTCTAGAATTTTTGTTTTATTTACTTATTTATTTACTTTTGAGATTATAATATAGTGACAACGCTGTTCCATCCCTTCCCTCCCCCAAACCCTTCCATATATCCCTCCCCACTTTCAATCAAACGTCAGGTGGCGCACGCATTTCATCCTAGCACTCGGGAAGGCAGAGGCAGACAAATCTCTGAGTTTGAGGCCAGCCTGGTCTACACAACAAGTTCCAGGACAGTTAGCACTACACAGAGAGACCCTGTCTCAAAATCCCTGTCTGCCCCCCACCCCCCACCGCCTCCCTCAAAACAATGCAAATAAGCTTCTCCCAGATCACATGGTGAAGAATTAAGATATGAAAGAAGAGGCTATTCTAGAGGCAAGAGAAGAATCATTAGGGAAATAAGCTGATTCATTGAGAAAACACACAGTAGCACATGTCTTTAATCTCAGTGCTCGGGAGGCAACTAAGTATTGACAGAGGAACAATTCACTAAAGCACATAGACAGCTATTGTAAATATTCATACAGAGACTCTTGCTCTCAGTTTCATAGGAGAACTTTTAACGCATACAAGACCACATATGCCCAGACTCAATAATAGTGGGGGGGGCGGGCTTTAGTAGTCTATACATATATAGATCCCTTACAGCAAACGCAGGGAAGGAACCTCAGAGCTAGATTACACTGTAGATCAATTGGCTTGAACAGCTAATAGGGATAAAGATTAGACAGGAAGAACCTATCTATTCTTGAACCTGACGATGACATGGTCTCATAGTTAAAAGACTCCATGGTGTTCACCTTAAAAAAAAAAAAGGCTACTGGATCTGATAAATATTTTTAATAAGTATCAGGATACAAAGCCAACATATAAAATCCAGTAGCATTATATTTACCAACAGTGAAAAGAAATTGGGAAAAATAATCCCATTAATAATAGGCTTGTTGGGTGTGGTGGACCACGCCTTTAATTCCAGCACCCAGGAGGCAGAGACAGGCGGATTGCTATGAGTTCGAGGCCAGTCTGGTCTACAAAGAGAGTCCAGACCAACCAAGGCTACACAGAGAAACCCTGTCTCAAAAAACCAAAAACCAAACCAAACCAAACCACCACTACCAACAACAACAATGAAAGAAAGAAAGAAAGAAAGAAAAGAAACCACACAAAACTCTTCCCAAGACAGGGAGGACGAACAAAAGCCAAATCCAAAAGGTAAGACAAGCAGCCCACAAGACAAACCCAAGCTCTCCCAGTGACTCCTATGGTAGGGTGTGTCAGGGCAGAGAGGAATTCTGTCACTTCCCATGACTAAAAGGAGTGGGGCTGAGTGCCACCAGCAGAGGAAGCCTATTGTTCAATATTGAGCACCCCTCAAGGCCTGAGAATGGAAGAGCAACCGATCAGGGAGCCTGAATTCAAGCATGGACCCTAGAGAGAATTCTGGAACAATATTTTGGTCTGTGGAGAGGACTAAGCATTGCCAAGAAACTAGAGAAAGGAAACACAGGAAGCTAAAATGGCTGAAACACAAAACGGGACTAAGACCACAAACACAAGCAGAAGTGGTAAAACCACTGCAGTCAACATAGACCTTTCAATGGCTCTAAATATTAGCAGCTTCAACTCCCCACAAAAAGACACAGATTAGATCAAAAGGATTGAGAAACTAAAGCCACCTTTCTGTTGTCTTCGAGAGACTCGGCTTTAAAGACAGGCAAGTATCTCAAGCAAGCCGGGCCAGGAAGCTGCTGTTCTAATATCTGATAAAATAGACTTTAAACTAAAACTAATCCAGAGAGATACAATGGATTCTTTGTTGTAATCAAGGGAATATTAACCCAGAAGACATTACAGTCCAGAAAACACACACACACACACACACACACACACACACACACACACACACACACACACACACATTGTGATCCCAAATTAATCATTAAAGAATGCTGCTGGAATCACGGGTTCAGGGGAGCTATTAGTAGTAGTTTCAATACTCTGTTCTCTTCTACAGACAGGTAATTTGGATAAAAATTGAGCAGAGAGACACCAGGATTAAGTGATTCACGGATTAAAATGTACCTAATGAATATCTTCAGAGTATTGTACCCAAACACTAAAGAGCACACAGTCTATGATGCAGGGCGTGGAAGTTTCTCTAAATTGACCTTATCCAGGCAATCTTAACAAACTAAGAACAACTGAGATTCCTCCATGTATCCTAGAAGTTGAGACCAACAAGTGAATCTCAAGTAGTTACAGAAAGTCATGGAAAGGCAGGCGTAGTGGCGCATGCCTTTAATCCCAGCACTCAGGAGGTGAAGGCAGAGGCAGGCGGATCACTATGAGTTCGAGGCTAGCCTGGTCTACAAGTCCAGGACAGCCAAGGCCACACAGAAAAAAACCTGTCTCGAGAAAACAAAACAAAAACAAACAAACAAAAGAAAAGAAAGTCATAGAGATCAAACAACACACTACTGCGTGATGAATGGGTCAATGCAGAAATCAAGAAAGAAAAATAAACATTTTTTAAATGAAATGAAAACATACCACAACTAAACCTCTGGCCAGATTGAAAGTAGTCCTAAAAGGAAATTCTGTAACTCTAAACTCCTACATTAAAAAAAAAAATCAGAACACAAACAAACAACTTTATGGTGCAACTCCAAATTTTGTAAAAAACAAGAATAGCAGAAACCCAAATCCAGTAGAGAGGAAAAACAAAAAAACAAAAAACAACAACCAAAGAGAACAACACAAAGGATCAACGAATCTAAGAGCTGGTTCTTTGTGAAGGTAAAGAAGAGTAACAGACTTTTGGCCCAAACAACCAAAAGAAAGAGATGATGCAAATGAACAGAACCAGAAATGTACAGGGAAATATTATATTAAAACAGACAAATTCAGAACCCATTATATTGTAGCAGACAAATGTAGAGCCCTCCTTCACTGTTGGTGGGATTGCAGACTGGCCCAGCCACTGTGGCAATAAGTGTGGAGAATTCTCAAAAAGCTACAAATAAGTCTACCGTATGACTCGGCCTTACTACTCCTTGGCATATGCCCCAAAGACTCAACAGCCTCTCAACTGTGGTCATTGGCACAGTAGTTGTGTTCAATTCTCAATAGTTTGGGAAATGCTAACAACCTAAACGTCCTTTAACTGATGAATGGATAGTTGAAAATGTGGCATGTATACACAGCGAAATTTTATTCAGCAATAAAGAAAAATGAAATCATGAAGTTTGTGAGAAATGGCTGGAAGTGGAAAATATACAGAATGAGGTAACCAACATGCAGGAAGACAAATGTCTCACATGTTCTCTCTCATATGAGAGGCCTAGCTTCTAATTTATATATACACATAAATAAAATGAATATTAAATAAATTATATATAATAAAAATAAATATAAATAAAAATTACACACACATATAATATACACACAGATATGTACCACTGATATATGAGGGTGAATAGAGGTTATAAAAGCAGAGAGGGTCCCCTAAGCATGGAAATTGGCCTTGGAGAGCTCATGTGGAGAGGGTGATAGAACACATGCAACATGGAGAAAAGGAGGTACTGGGAAGGGAGGGGGGACAAGTAGTAGGTGTGTGTGTGTGAATTCAGTCCAAGCAAAGTACTGTGGAAATGCCCTAGGAGCCCTATTACTCCACATGTGAATTACAAATAATGGTTATCAAAGCCTTTGCACAAAAAGGGGAATGCTCAACATATGGAAGCGGCAGCCTGACAAAGAGGGAAAATATTTATAAACTAGACACTAAAAGAAGTCAACAGCAAAAAACAAAAAAACAAAACAAAACAAAACAAAAAAACCCCACAGGTAAGCAGACTAAAAATAAGCAGATGATCTAAATAAATCATTTTTATAAGGAGAAATACAAATAACGCACAAAAAAAATCTTTAAATTTTACTTATTTTGGTTTTTTTTGTTATGTGTATGTATGCTTTGCCTGAATGTGAGTGTGCTTTCTGCCTGCCTGGTACCAGTGAGGCCAGAAGAGGATTCTGGGTCCCCTGCACCTGGGGGTAAACTGAACCCAGGTCCTCTGAACAGTTAATGCTCTTTACCACTGAGCCATCTCTCCATCCTCAAAAAACTTTTATATTAAGAAAAAGTTGCCGGACATAGTAGTGCAGGTCTTTAGTCCCAGCACTCGGGAGGCAGAGGTAGGTGGATCTCTGTGAGTTTGAGGCCAGCCTAGTCTACAAAGTGAGCCCAGGACAGCCAGGACTGTTAACATAGAGAAACCCTGTCTCAAAAAATAAACGAACAAATGAAAGGAAGGAAGGAAGGAAGAAGGAAGAAGTTAAGCACTGGTTATTATCGGGGAAATGCAAACCCAAACCACACTTAGACACTATATTGTTCAGGTTTGAATAGCTAGTATTAAAGAAACAAAAAGTGACAAAGGCAGTTGAGGATGCAGAGAAGTTTGCCCTTGGTTTTTTGATGTAGTGTTATGCAGCCACCCCAAGAAACTTTTTGTAGGTTTCTGGTAACACTAAAGCTAAACAACCTCCAAGGCATCCAGGCACAAAGCTGTGGAGCATGCAGCAGAGATACCAACATAGCCCCGGTCCAGCCCCGGAGTGTTGAAACACAAGTTGGAGGTACCGCTCAACCCTGAGTGAGTGAGCCAACAGGGAAACCAGGCCCAGGGCTATGGAACACTCCTTGATGATGGTACAGATTTGCCTGAGGCGTCAGAAGGCCACTTATTTCCAGAACAGCAAGGTCTAAAAACAAAACAAGAACTTGAAGCGTGGGGTGCGGAGTGAAAGTGGGTGGGTGGGTGGGTGGGGAGGGGTGGTGGTGGGGGGATGGGGGGGTGCAAGAGTCACCAGGGAAATGAAAGAAACTGGATGCCACTTCAAAAGGACACCTACTGAGTGATTGGGGATCGCTGCTAATTGCACTTTCAGAAACTTCAGAGCAAGAGACCCCGGAGCAGCTGAGCTATGCCAAGAGAGACAGAACCCGGAAGGACCCTAGTACGCATGACTGAAGTCCCTGCAGACAAGAGCCGCAGTATTTGCCCCCTGGAACTCACATTGGCACTTTTGTCAGACCGTCACAGTTCTTACTGAAGTCAAATTTCCCCCTGAGCATGAATCCAAACACATACAAGGAAGCCTCACGCAAAACAACACCAACAGAAAACAGAATAGGGACAAAACAGAAGATACAGACACTCAAACAGGTGCAAAGGTCACATCAAACAACACAAGAAGCATAGCTAATGTACCTGACAAGGCTATAAACCCTACAGTCTGGGAGCCTCTTGGGCACTGCAGGACCAAGACAAAAACAACAGGAGGTACCAGAGATCTCTGAGTTTTTTTTTTTTTTTCAGTTTTTTGAGACAGGGTCTCTTTGTGTTAGCCTTGGCTGTCCTGGACTTGTAGACCAGGCTGGCCTCAAACTCACAGCGATCCACCTGCCTCTGCCTCCTGAGTGCTGGGATTAAAGGTGTGTGCCACCATGCCCGGCCCAGAGTACTATTTAAAAAAAGGGGGAAAGACCAAGCAGAGGACTCAAATAAACAGATAATGAATTTAATTTAATATCTACATAAAAGGAAACGTGAAATCAGTGAAAGACACAGACTAGAAAATGATCAAGGTTGGCAAGAGGGTGAGTTAGCTGGAGGAAAAATCATTAAAAAATATGAAGGAAAACAGTTCCTCCTGCAATGAAATGCAAACACTGAAAAACAACAAATATAAATTCTGGGAATGAAAGAATCAGTTAACCAAATAATTAACTCAACAGGAAACACCTAGCAGGAGAATGAACAGGAAGGATGAAGGTCAAGGCCCAGACAACACTATATGCAGACATCGATCAAGAGGAAAAAAATGAATACAACCAAAACCTTCAAGATTCTTGGAACACACTCAAGAGAACAAAACCTAAGGATCAATGGTACAGAAGAGGAACTGAGATACACGCCTGTGACTCAGACACGCTTTTAATTGATATATGTTGAGAATTTCCTAATGAAGAGAGAGAAAAATGACATTCAAACACAGAAAGTATCTAGAACTCCAAAGAGACACAAGTAGAGGGAACCTCCCCAAAGTACATTAAAATACCAAAAAATTCAAAGAACAGAAACAATAATAAAAGTCTGTAAGGGAAAAGCAACAACTCATACCCAGAGGCAGAAACATTAGAACAGCCTCAAATCTGTTTTCAGCAACACTAAAGACCAAGAAAGCACGAGAAGTTATGTAGGGCCTAGGCATTTATTATAATAATAAAGTCTCAGGGTCATTATTTGGGGAACTGGAATATGGGAGGAAAATTCATAGTTACAAAGATATGTCCCAAGTCTTGAAAGTATATAACTGTGAACTGAGATGCTTACAACCCACAAAAATAACTTTTACAGTAGATGACCAGTGACTAGATTTAAGTCATAGCTACTTCCATTACAATCTTGAGGACCGGAGTTTGGATCCCAATAAGAAGCCAGGGACCTCAGCTATGCTTGCAACTCCAGTTCCTGTGTTCCAGGTGATCAGTGGGGGAGGTGGGGTTTGTTTTGGGGGTGCTGGCTAAAGATCTTGATGCCACTGTCACCAGGAAGGCAGGCACATAGCAAACATATCAAGTCAGCAGCTTACCCTAACGCCTATCATGGTGGAAGCCTTCCTCCTTCAGGATAAATATTTCTGTCCTTTCTCATTAGTCATGCAGGAAAATCCCAAGTAATATGGATGAGATCTCACAAAAAACAAACAAACAAAAAACCAGAGCCCAACCAGAACCTTCTTTGATCTTTATACTGTGGCATTTGTCTGAATACATCTTCCAAAGTCACCTTGTGAATGTATTAAGAATCTCTTGAATTATAACAAAATGACTCCAGCTTCAAGGAGGACAGAGGCAGGAAGATTGTCAAGGCTTGCTGGCTTCCAGGTAAAATAAAATTAAAGTATAGAAAAATAGCTGGAGAAGCCAGGCGGTGATGGCCCATGCCTGTAATCCTAGCACTTGGGAGGCAGAGGCAGGTGGATCTCTGTGAGTTCAAGGCCAGCCTGGTCTACAAAGCGAATCCAGGACAGCCAAGGCTACACAGAGAAACCGTGTCTCGAAAAACAAACAAACAAACAAAAAACCCAAAACAAAAAAACAAAAACCCAACCGCCCCAAAAAACAAACAAACAAAAAACAAAACAAAACAAAGCTGGAGAGATCAAAATATTTCAAGACACAAACGAGTTAAGGCAGCTTATGACAAATCAGCTGTATAGAAAATCCTCCCCCCACCGAAAAAAGCTGTACGTAAGAGAAGAAGAAAGATAATTTTATATATAAGAATATGACACAGTTCCTGAAAACAATAGATTAATGGAGAAGAAGCCAGTCACATCCAACACAGCAAACCAGCAAATACCCAGCACTACCAGGAGAAAAAGGATATAACTAAAATTAACCACCAACCAGAACAACCAAAATAAAACAACAAACAACAGCAAGCCCTCCTCACTCATAATAGTGAACAGAAGTGGCCTTGCCTCTCCAGGTTAAAGACACACCAATGCACTGGATTAAAAAAAAAAACATTGATCTGGTTATGTGCTGACTCCAAGAAACAGACGTATCTGAGAAATACATCTGTAGACTGAGAGCCAAAGGTTAGCAATCCACCAAGCAACAAGAAGCCATAAACAAGCTGGCATAGCAATGGCCATTTCTGATAAAGCAGACTTAAAATCATATCTAACAAGAAGAGATAAAGATGGCAACTAAGTATTGACAGAGGAACAATTCACTAAAGCACATAGACAGCTATTGTAAATATTCATACAGAGACTCTTGCTCTCAGTTTCATAGGAGAACTTTTAACGCATACAAGACCACATATGCCCAGACTCAATAATAGTGGGGGGGGGGGGCCTTTAGTAGTCTATACATGTATAGATCCCTTACAGCAAACGCAGGGAAGGAACCTCAGAGCTAGATTACACTGTAGATCAATTGGCTTGAACAGCTAATAGGGATAAAGATTAGACAGGAAGAACCTATCTATTCTTGAACCTGACGATGACATGGTCTCATAGTTAAAAGACTCCATGGTGTTCACCTTAAGAAAAAAAGGCTACTGGATCTGATAAATATTTTTAATAAGTATCAGGATACAAAGCCAACATATAAAATCCAGTAGCATTATATTCACCAACAGTGAAAAGAAATTGGGAAAAATATCCCATTAATAATAGGCTTGTTGGGGGTGTGGTGGACCACGCCTTTAATTCCAGCACCCAGGAGGCAGAGACAGGCGGATTGCTATGAGTTCGAGGCCAACCTGGTCTACAAAGCAAGTCCAGGACAGCTAAGGCTACACAGAGAAACCCCGTCTCGGAAAACCAAAAACCAAAAACAAAATGATAGCTTCAAAAAATATCTAGAGGGGCTGGTAAGATGGTTCAGACATTAAGAACACTGGCTGCTCTTCCAAAGGTCCTGAGTTCAATTCCCAGCAACCACATGGTGGCTCATAACCATCTATAATGAGATCTGGGCTTCTCTTCTGGTCTGCTGCAGGAAGAAAATTGTTTGCATGATAAATGAATATATCTTTTAAAAAATCTAGGACTAAACCTTACCAAGAAGGTAAAAGACTTCAAAGAGGGGACCCTGAATGAAATATTGAGGAAGACATTGATACTGTAAGAGACAAGAAGGGCCGCACAGACCACTCGGACGCCGTCTCGGCTTAGATACTGATGGTTTATTAGAATGCCTTTTCCAAGCTGATCAATCAGGGCCATAGCAAGGACTTAGGAGCCTAACTGTGACCTCTACCTGTTTTCAGGACAGTCCTTCTACAGAGAAGCCAAATGCAAAAGATATGGGAAGGGCAGGAACACATTTTGGCTAACGGTTCAAACCGATGCTGCACTTTCGGCTAACTAGACAAAGTATCTTCAGATAACCTTTAACCTGATTGGTCCCAAGTGAGATGAGTGAGGTGGTGGTCAGGGTCTTTCAGAGTCTACCCAAAGTGGAGCCGGGTATGTAGATAACAAAAGAGCAGCCAGAGTGCAGCCAGCGGGTAGCAAAGTGTGCGGATAACCCAAGTATGAGTTATGACACTATTAAATCATAGTAAAATATAAGGGCAGCTCAACCCTCTCTCAGGGTCTGCTCGCATAGGTTAACTTGGCTCTTTTGCAGGGTTTGTACTATCAGAGGCAAGGTTAGAAGTTTAAAAATATTTGAACGTATAGGCGAGTACAAAAATTGGCCGCAACAGCTGTGTCTCAAAGCAGGCTTCAGTATTTCGGCCTTCAACAACTGCTACAAAGACTTTCTGTGCTCCTCAGTCGGAAGAACTAATGTGAAAACAGCTGTACCATCAAGTGTAATCTACAGACCCAGTGCAATCCGATCAACATGCCAATGGCGCTCCTCACCGAACTCAAAACACTCCTAACACAGCCAAAGCAATTTTAAACATAAAGGACACAGCTACAATTTTCAAGATTTCCTTGTTTTTAATAGCTGAGTGGTATTCCATAGTGTAAATGCACCACAGTTTCTTTATCCATTCTTCAACTGAGGGACATTTAGGTTGTTTGCAGGTTCTGGCTATTACAAACTGCTATGAACATGGTTGAGCATATGTCCTTGTTGTGTGGAGGAGCATCTTTTGAGTATATTCCAAGGAGTGGAATATTTGGGTCTTGAGGTAGCCCTGTTCCCAGTTTTCTGAGAAAGCGCCAGAGTGATTTCCAAAGTAGGCAAATGGATGGAACTAGAAATGATCATCCTGAGGGAGTTATCCCAGACCCAGAAAGATATACCTAGCCACAAAAATCTTGAAGCACATAATGTAATCATTTGAAAGGACATTCAGGAGCCAATAGGGTATTTGTGCCAAACACAGAAAACAAGTAGAAAACATCCTTATCCATATGTGGATGCTAAATTAGTTGGTCTTATAGGAGAAGAGGATACTGGACACAGAAGACCAGAAAGGGCAGATGGGTAGAGGCAACAGACAGATGCTGCTTGGGCACAAAACACTAAGTTCTACATCGCAGCACTGTTGGGTATTGAACTAATTCTTCATTTCCTTGTCTCTCAGAGATCCTTCTGCCTCTGCCTCTTTATCCATTCTTCGATGTGCTGGGATGATAGGCGTGTGCCACCATGTCCAGCAGGAATTTTTTTGATTGGTGGTTAATGTGGGAGGGTCCAGCCTACTATGGACAGGATCATTCTTGGGCAGGTGATCCTGGATGGGATAAGAAATTAAACTGGGGCTGGAGAGATGGCTCAAAGGTTAAGATCACTGGCTGTTCTTCCAAAGGTCCTGAGTTCAAGTCCCTGCAACCACATGGTGGCTCACAACTATCTATAATGAGATCTGGTGCCCTCTTCTGGTGTGCAGGCAAAATACTGTACAAATAATAAATAAGTAAATACAAAAGAAAGAAAGAAAGAAAGAAGTTAAACTTAAGCCAGATGATGATGGCACACCTTTAATCCCAGCACTTGGGAGGAAGAGACAGGAGGATCTCTGAATTCTAGGCCAGCCTGGTCTACAGAGGGAGTTCCAGGACAGCCAGGGCTACACAGAGAAATCCTGTCTCAAAGAAAAAAATTAAATTGAGCAAGCCAGTAAGCAGCTTTCTTCCACCATGTCTGCTTCAGTCCCTGCCTGGAGTTCCTGCCTCTGGAGGAGTTCCTGCCTGGAGTTCCTGTCTCTGGAGTTCCTGTCTGGAGTTCCTGTCTCTGGAGTTCCTGCCTCTGGAGGAGTTTCTGCCTGGAGTTCCTGTCTCTGGAGTTCCTGTCTGGAGTTCCTGCCTCTGGAGTTCCTGCCTCTGGAGTTCCTGCCTCTGGAGTTTCTGTCTCTGGAGTTCCTGTCCAGGCTTCCCTTCACCATAAGCTGTAAGATGAAACAAACACTTTCCTCTCCAAGTTGCTTTTGGTCACGGTCTTCATTACAGCAGCAGGAAGGACAAGTACACAGATGCCCACGTCTAAATGATCATCCTTTAAAACATGATACCACTTAAAGCACTTGCAGGCAAGCTGGCTCCTGGTGTTGCACCACTGCGGCTGACCACAGACCCTTCACAGCCCCACACACAGGTCCTTGGCTTCTTTGCATCTCCAGTCAGCTCACCAACACCTCATCCCCCCCCCCCTTTTTTTAACCTCATCCCTTTTTATCACCGGAGCCTTCTACTTTGGATGACAACCATTTTAGTTGTCACTCCTTCTTCTTCTTCTTCTTCTTCTTCTTCTTCTTCTTCTTCTTTCTTCTTCTTTTCTTTTTCTTCTTCTTCTTCTTCTTTTCTTTTTCTTCTTCTTTTAAAAATAATTTCTTATTTTTAGTGCATTTGTGTTTTGCCTGCATGCACGTCTGTGTGAGGGTTGCAATTACAGATAGTTGCAAGCTGCCATATGGGTACTGGGAATTGAACCCAGGTCCTTTGGAAGAGTAGTCAGTGTTCTTAAGCACTGAGCCATCTCTCCAGCCCCAAGTTGTCACTCTTCTTGAGCCATGCTCTTTGGAGCCAGAGCTCTAAGCTGTCAGACGTGGAGGGCAGACTGGGTACGTTTCCTGTACAACACAGAAGTACATGACTCCTGACACCCCCAGTCTCATCTGCTTCCCTCTTTCTCTTCAAATTTTTGTTCTCTGCAAGCTATTTCAGTGCTGTCTCCATGAGGATAATTTACAATTCCGTTCATCAGTTTGCTTGTAATAATGAGTCAGCTGAACAGAAAAGCAAAGGTTAAAGGCCAGCTGCTCACTCATAAAAGCTATGACACCCAATGAGTTATAAATCTGAGAATGTATCTTTAGACACAAGCGCACATGGAGCCAACTGCATTTCCCCCACATTCTATCCTGCCTGCCGAATCTTCAATTCTTTCCAATTATTTTCAAAGACACAACTTAAAAAAAAAAATCTTTAAAAAAATATCTTTTAAATTATGTTAACATTTAATTGTGGTATCTACTTGCAGGAGGTAGTTTTAGAAGAAGATAAGGTAAATTAAGAAGAGGAAGTACAATAGGTCAGAGTAATTCCCTCTTCTGGTTCATGTGAAAATGAAAATATTAACCTGGGCAGGTTCTGGAGGAAGAATGAAAGGGCAACTGTGGAGAAAACAGAGGTCAAAATGGCTGCAGAATGGCAAAGGAGAACGCAAAAATGCTCACAGAAGGATAACTTTCAACACTTTATAAATATTCAGTTGGCCCAGAAAGATTACAGAATGAGCAATCTTTCTGCAGCACAGCTACTTCAGTGGCTCTGCAGACTTTGTGACCGCTCTGACCAGCTTCCCACAAGCCCGACACAGTGCCTGCTCACCGCCAAAGACTGATGAACTGCATGCTCCCATTGTTTTTATGTTAGGCAGCTGTGCTCGCATCCGGGGGGGGGGGGGGGGGGGGGGGAGACATTTATTCACTTCCAAACTGATCCCATTTTAACTGATTTGTTTTTAACTCTATTTAAAATTTTTTCTAGTTCACCTTATACAGTGGAAAAAATAGACAGTAAGAGATATGCAATAAATCACTGAATAGCTATCACTTAAAGGAATTTTTTTCCTTTGTATATATCCAATCATCATATCTGCCAGGTGTGCTGTTGCACACCTTTAATCCCAGAACTGGAGAAACAGAGGCAGGTGGATCACTGTGAGCTTGAGGCCAGCCTGGTCTACAAAGCGAGTCCAGGACAGCCAACGCAACACAGAGAAACCCTGCCTCAAAGCAAAAACAAAAACAAAAACAAAGCAACAATCTGAAGCCTAGTAGATGTTCTATACCTCAATTAATAGCCTCTGAAGGTCTCTTTTATCTTGAAAAATGCTTTGTACAAAGAGCTGCAGGAAGTAAAGGCATCTACTTGGCTCCAGGCCATGGAAATACCACCCCACCCCCCACCATTTTCTAATCTTATCTCTCTTTCCAGCAACCTCTTACACTAATATGTCAGGAGGGTGTGAACTCACAGTGATTTTGACGGCCAACATGATGAAGAGAGAGAGAACAGAAAAGTAGATTTGGAGTCTCTTCCCACCAAACCGCTTCTTGAGATATTCTGGCATGGTCATCACCTGCAGAGACAGACATCAACAGGGATTCACCTCCGAGCCTGCATCTGCTAAACAGCCATGGACAGGAAGGTACTGTGCAGGGCGTGTTGGGCATAACCAGGTGGGAAAGGTGGGGTTTCATGGTACAGTTACAGCCTGCAATGAGCCTGGCCACTTGAAGCAGACCATTTAGGGTTGCTTTCCTAGCAGTTACTAGATTCTGTGACCATTGACAAATAGTTTTAAATCTCTTTTTCTTGTATATCAAGTAAGCGAGCCTTCTTTCATTCCTTCCTTCCTTCCTTCCTTCCTTCCTTCCTTCCTTCCTTCCTCCCTTCCTTCCTTCCTTCCTCCCTTCCTCTGTCCTTTCCCCATCGTTTCTTCATTTCTTCCTCCTTCCTTCCTTAAGACACTCTTAACAATGTAGTCTAGGATGATCTTGAACTCATAACCTTCGGGCTTCTAATTCCTGAGTGCTGAGTTATGGTACACATCACCATTCTCAGCTCTAGTATGGATTACTGTCCGTGTAGACATTAAGTGCCTACAATTCCAAATGACTTATAGATATAAATTTGCATTATTCTCAGTAGTAATGCTACAGCCTTTAAGAGCTGCGGTTGAGTGTTAATTCAGAAAATGGCTGTTCTGGCAAGAGATCACATCCAAAGACCTTCTAGATCTGTGTGATCCTGCTGGCAAGCGATCACATCCAAAGATCTTTTAGGTCTGTGTGATCCAGCTGGAATACAACCACGCCTTTAATCCAAGAGATAGAGGCAAACAATTCTGAGTTCAAGGCCAGCCTGGTATAGAGCAAGTATCAGGTAAAGAAAAATTTTGGTCCAGGCATGGTGGAACATGCCTTTAGTCCTAAACAAAAATGAAGTTAGTTTATAGGAGGAAGGGCCTATGTTTGAACGTGATATCTAATTGAGTGGCAGAAAAGGTGACAAATCAGAGAAAATTTGACAGAATAGGACATGTCCAACTTTTAAGAAAAGAGAGAGAGGGCAGGGAAGCTACTTAAAAGGTAGTTTTACAGAGAGAGGAGGAGGTTTTACCAGGACAATAATAGAGAGATGAGTTCCAGAGAGAGAACTCAGGTGAAGATGGAACGAACCAGAAAATGAGAAGAAGCCAGAAGATTAGAGCAGATTGCTGAGTTAGTTTGAGGCTAAGCAGAGCAATTCCAGGCCATCAGAGAAGTCAGATTAAGTAAGTTAACTGGGAGAAGAGTTTGAGCCAGAACAGTTGAGCTGAACCAGCCAGCCCAGAGCTCAAAAAGAACAAGCAAGAGTGAGCTTATTAATCAGTAAGTCTCAGAGGTTGAAAACATTCTAGGCCTAGGTTAGATTATACAGAGGCTAGAAGCTTCCAAGCTTCTAGGACTAGGCCTAGGTTAGCACAGGGAGGCACTAAGCTTATGAGACAACAACTAAAACAGGAAAATAAAAGTTACTTTTACAAAGAGCAACATTATTTGTAAATAAGAGGCCCCAATTGTGTGTTGTGTTGGCTACTCTTATGTTAACTGGACACAAGTTAGAGTCACTTGGGAAGAGGCACAGCCTCAATCAAGAAAATGCCTCCAGGAGGTTGGCACATAGGCAAGCCCGGGTACACTTTCTTAATTAATTATTAAATAATTAATAGACACACATTAATTATCCCAAGAGGGGCAGTGCCACTCCTGAGACCATAGTCCTGCATGGTACAAAAAGTAGGCTAAGAAAAACCATGGTGAGCAAGCAAGTATGCAGCAGGATGCCTCCATGGCCTCTGCTCCGGTTCCTGCCTCCAGGTTCCTGCCTCCAGGTTCCTGCCTTCAGGTTTCTGCCATGCCTTCCTTCAGGGATGGTCTGTGATGTGCAAGTGTCAGTAAACTAAACTCCTTTCTCCCCATGCTGTTTATGGCCATGGCATTCTATCACAGCAAGAGGGACTCTAACTGAGACATACAGTGAAGAGTTTTTCCAGTGTCTCCAATAAGACTTTGGAGCTGCTTCTAAAATGACCTCAGACTTTGGAACCATTACCATGGACTGAGTGTGTTTTATATTGTGAGGCAGGCACTCTCTTTGGAGACCAGGGACAGAATTTTATGACTTGGGTGATGTGTCTCCCAAAGGTTTTGTGAGGTTCAAATTTGGCGTCCCATGTAGTGGTGTTGGGATTGGGCCATCGGTGCAAGGTGGGGCCGAATGGGAAGACAGTTCGGCACCGGGAGCTCCAGCACCACAGGTGGATTATGCTGTTCTTATAGAGTGAGTGAGTTCTTTAGAGACTGGTGGCTATAAAGCAAGTACACGGTACACGCTTGACTCCTTCTCCATGTGATAATTTTATTTTCCATTTTTCCACTGTATTTTGATGTAGCAGTGGCTGAAGTGTCTCAGGTAACATCTGGTTTGACCTCCATGACTGTGAGCTAAATGAACGTGTTTTTTTTATGAAGTACACTGCATTTGGCCCCTTGATGGATACGCAAAACAACTAAAACACACTCCAAACACCCATTTCCAAAGTGAATCTTTCCCCTCTTAACCCATCACTTGGCTCCTCTATGTGGTTTCTAGCTGCACTGATGGAGGTCTCACGGCTCCAGAACATGAAGCTTCAAGTCTTCAAAGTGTCATAAAGCCTCTCTCTTTCCCCCTTTGCTTTTTATCTGGCATCAAACTTGTTACCTTTGTTGCAGGAAGCTCTAGCTTTCCGTTTTCCCTTTCCTACAAAACCATGAGCTATGATGTCTTTTTAGAAGTGTCTCCCACAGGCCTGATATTCGGGCTCATTTTCCTCTCAGTTGATTGAGTAGAGCTTCCAAAAACAGGGATCTAGTCAAGATCCTCGAGTTTCGGGAAGCCTGTGCGGCTCACTTCCCAGGAGCTGAGAGGACACATATCTATTGTAATTAATCCCCCCCCCCCCACCCAACACACACATACATGCAAACCCAACTTCATCTTCTACCATACTTCCAATATTTGCTCTCTATTTTTTATTTATTTTTTTTCTCTCTATTTTTTTTTAACTGACCTCCAAATAATGGAAGATCTTGCATGATGTTTAGTTTCTGTACGTTTTCTCTAGCACTCTTGGGTCTGACACTTTCTGCCTACAAGGGCGATGCCCCTCAGGATAATGCCAGACCATTACTGGTTCCTTCCTATAAACTCCCCTGAGAGCACATGGTGGTCCTCAATTCAGGCCCTGCACCAGGTAAAGACAACCACAGTGGCCATTCCACAGAGCCACACAGAGTCAGAGTCCTCACCCACCTGTGGTCACATTCTGCACAGAACTTCCCAGGAAAGAAATGGAACTTTTATCACCTGCACATTTTTAGCGGTAGACCATGTGAAGAAGGTTGAGTATTGAGTTTCACTACAAAGACGTTAGCGAAGAGAAGCGTACTGGAGATTCCTTCTGGAAGACCCACTTGTAGGTCTGTGAATACTCACCCCTGCCTTGATGTAGATGGGGACAAACACCCACCCAAGAACTAGCACCATAATCAGGGCCTGTAAGAAACCAAGAAAAGAACGTTAGAGTCGAAAAGGCATTGCTTGTGAGATGTAGGCCATAGAGTAGAAAAACAGCAAAAACCAAACCAACCAACCAACCAACCAGGACAAACCAAAATAACTATTTTTATTAAATCTTGTCCCACCGAAACAGTTAAGATCTTTGGACAACTGTCCTTCCTTTCCTCCCTGTTTATGATTCAGAAGCCAACACTTTCTGAGACATAGGATGTGACCCAAGGCATGAGGTGAAAGATGATCAGACAACATGGCAGAGTGGGGCATACTTGGGCCACTGGAAAAGCATAAAACATTTATGACAAAGTGTTGCCCTTGGATGGCAGGCTGTGAGCATGATATTCTTGAATAGGTAAAGCAATCAAAAGGGCATCCCAAGCTATTTGGAGATTCTTGGTGCTAATCATATCTCCCCAGAGAAAACATCAGCAAAGACATAACCAGTCGTTAACTTGTGGTGCTTGTGGGTTCTTGACAGGTGTAACCATATTTCCTCAGCAACCCAGCGAGCCAGCGACTCTAACCAGTTTTCCTTGTCATATAGAGGTGGAAACCACACCTTGTGCAGATTAGACAAGCACAGTGTCACAGTCTAAAGGAGGACAGCTGAGCTGCAGCCTGAGAGTTTCATCCAAGAGGGCCAATGGAACGTGACTCTAGAGGCAAAGTTTACGGTGCTATCAGAACCAAACACTGGCCAAAGGGCACATCTGGAGGCCGGGTGTATATTGGAGGCTTTCCTGCTACCAGCGTCAAATTAAAAGAAATATGTATCAAGGGAAGAGCGAAGGTGTTTATGAAGACTCTCAGTCATTCCTAAGTCCACTTGGGGATGGTCTGTCTAAACTTTGACCATGGTCTGACTTTCTTCTGCATTAGTGTCTCCCCCTCACCAGCATGCACACACTACACATACAAACATTGTGCGGAAAAGATAAGCTCAAGTTCCTGTAGCATGTGCCAAGTCCCCTCTATTATCTATGTGAGATTCCTCCCAAAGGATCCCTCAGGACACTATGCACGATTTTCTCCTGGTGTTTTTATTACTGGGTTTATTTGTAAGCATCTCAGAAGGGTAACCACTACTTTTGTATTTTATATAGTTGATTTCTAGAAATATAGGATCTAGGAAGGAGAGAGAAAAATTGAAGCTACAATTGATCAATGGGGGAGTGATAATGGCTGTTGAGTTGTAGACAAGATGGTTTTTTGGCAGGAGTAACTTCAGAAGAATGATCACAGAATCAGTAATGCTGTGGTCAACGGTCCAGAGATGCTTAAAGGCAAAAAAGTGGACTAACAAAGAAAAGCAGAAATAAAAGTAAAGAGGAGTGCATCTTCTGTAGACTTTTTGGAATATCTAGAATATGAATTTGATTGAAATAACGTCATATGGGCTTGCTTTAAAGGAAAGCCTTTGACAGCACTTACATTCCATTCCACTGCGGCGGTAGCGATTCCTGAAGCTGCTCCTGTCCCAGCCAAGCCCACAAAGTGGTTACTGCCAATGTTACTGGCAAAGAGAGAAGCGCCCATCTGAAATGCAAGAGAAGAGAGTGTGGGTGGAGTTAAAAGAACCAAAGTAGAGCTATTGACAGCAGAGTTGATGCCATGTTTAAATTTCTTCTTAGAACAGGATTCCACCAACTTCAGCTCATTGTCTGAAATTATGTGTGTTTGTGTGTGTGTGCATGCATGTAATTTTGGAGGAGTACATTTTACTGAACAACAAGAAGAAAATAAAAAGACTACACAGGGTGTATCACTGAATTTTGCTTGTTTGTTTTGCTTTTTGGTTTTTTTTTGAGACAGGGTTTCTCTGTGTAGCTTGCCTGTCCTGGATTCACTTTGTAGAACAGACTGGTCTTGAACTCACAGTGATCTGCCTACCTCTGCCTCCCTGAGTGTTGGCATTAAAGGTGTGTGCCACTGAATAAAAATTAAAATATCCTTCAATGGATTTCTTTAAAAATTGCCTTATAGCAGTAGCCCTCATCCTTTTTAATGCTGTGATCCTTTACGACAGTTCGTTGTGCTGTGGGGACCCACAACCATAAAACTATTTTGTTGTTACTTTATAACTGTAATTTTGCTACTGTTATGAATTGTAATATAAATATCTGGCATACAACTCCCAATGGGTTTATAACCCACATGTTGAGAGGCAGAGCAAGCAGCCAGTTGATGGGGAGTGAATATAGGGAAAAAACCATAGAGAGGAAGAGGAAGTCAGAAGGATAGATAAAGAGACACAGAAAGGAGGGACATGCAATTTGTGGCCTTTTTGGAGACAGTAAGGGGAAGGAGCCTTTTCCTTCAGGGACGTTGGCTGAGGAGGAAGGTCAGCTGGCTGATTTCTCTGCCATTTAGGCTAGCAGGCTTTCACCCTAGAATCTGGCTCCCAAATTTTCATTGGTAAAATTGAACGATTGAGATTTTGTTAAAAACAATGTTTGGTACTCCAATGCATGGCATGACCACACAGACAAATAAACCACACCAGCTGGGAACAAACTGAGAAACTATCAGATTTGGTAAGTCACCTGGAAAGTCCTCAAGGAGAGAGTTAAGGATGAGAAATACCATAATACAAGTGTTAGAACCCTGTATAGTGCTACTTTAGATAGCTTGAAAATAGAAGCAGAAAATGAATAGCCAAATGACTTAACTGAAATAGGCTTGATACTGGTTATGATTATTTTCATTTTGGTATTTCATATTTTATCTTTAATAGTTGTAGTGGATTTCAGTGCTTTCTCAAAGGAAAAAAACTTTAAAAATAAACAATAAGCTTTAGAGATGCAGGAAAGAGAAAAACATGAAAAATGGATTGATAAGATAGAAGCCTTAGAAGAAAAATTAGAGAGACTTATAAATAAAAATGAGAAAAATACTCAGACAGAGACAGAGGAATTTAGGGAAGAAGCTACTGCGCCACCACATGATGAAACTGAAGAGGAGCAGCCCAAGGTTGTTAGAAAAACCAACCTTAGTTTATCAAGTTACTACACAAGACCTACCATCAGGTGATAGGAACATCCAAGGTTATAAAGAAGTTAAATGGAATCCTATAGACATATTAAAATTAAGGAGATTTTAAGGAAGCAATCATTTCATACGATATGCATTCACCCTGTGTGAAGCACATATTATATTCGTAGACAACTCAGAACAGAATTCTCTCTCAAGATTGGAAAGATTTGGCAATATTGGAAGCTGGTCCTCAGTTACAGTGGTGAATATGGTGGAAAGAAGAAGTTAGAAAATGGAATGGGGCTAGAGGTATTAATATTTGCCAGGATCAATTGCTGGGTGAAGATCAACATGCTGAGTTACAAACCCAGCTTGAATTTGACAATCACACCTTGGTGCTATGTCATTTAGCAGCTTTAAATGGTTGGGGAAAGATTGACGAGCCAGGAAAGAGGTCCGAGTCATTTACTAAAACTGCGTAGGGCCCAAAAGAAGTCTTCACTGATTTTTTGCAATGATCAACTTCAGCTGTAAATAGAATGGTTTCAGATTCAGAAGCCAGACAAATATTAATTGAATCTTTGGCTTTTGAAAATGCCAACTCAGAATACAAAAGATTGATTAGACCTTTAAAGACAAACTTAACACCAAAAGATGAATGGATTAGAAATATAGCTGATATTGGAGCTCACGTTTACGATGCTACTCTGATAGGAAAAGCAATTTCTGAAAGTCTTAAGAAAAATCAAAATGTCAGATGTTTTAATTGTAGTAAGCAAGGTCATTTGAAAAGGGACTGCAGGCAAAGTGTTCCTAGAAATAATGTCTTTTTCCGGAGTGTGCGGAAGGTGTGCAGAGGCCAGCACTGGACTATTGAATGTAGATCAACAACAGGCAGGCAAGGCAGCCCTTTGCCGTGGGAAGATGCCCTAGGGGACCCCCTGGGGCCCCAACATAAAATTTGATTCAATTATTCCCTTTCAGTGTTAGAGAAACTCACCCACAGAGCAATTAAAAGATTTAATGTTGAACTTCTTTTTATGAAACAGTGTTTGTTTCTCTTAGCTTATTTCTTTTCTGTTTTGTTTTGTTTTGATTTTTTGAGACAGGGTTTCTCTGTGTAGCCCTGGCTGTCCTGGATTCACTTTGTAGACCCGACTGGCCTCGAACTAACTTCAATTTGCCTGTCTTTGCCTCCTGAGTGCTGTGATTAAAGGCATGCACCACCATGCCTGGCTCTTAGCTGATTTCTTTTTCTTTCTTTTTTTCCTCTTTTTTCATAAATGTATTTCTTTATATCATGACCTCAGCTGCCCCTTCCTCCTTTCCCCCAAGTCCTGCCCTCTTACCTCCTCTCCCCCATCTCCCCGTTCTTTCCCCTAAGAAAAAGGAAGGCCTCCCCTGAGTGTCAACCCCTCCTTGGAGGGCCAAGTTGCAGTAGAACTAATACTTCTTCTTCTGTTGAGGCTAAACAAGGCATCCCAGTTCAGAGGATGTAAAGGCAGGCAACAGAGTCAGAGACAGCCCCTGTTCCTGCTGTTACACGTCCAACATGAAGACCAAGCTGCACATCTGCAACACATGTTTGGGAGTCATAGGTCCATGCCATGCATGCTCTTTGGTTGTTGGTTCAGTCTCTGTGAGCCCCAGGTTAGTTGGTTCTGTAGATTTTCTTGTGGTGTCCTTGACCTCTTTTGGAGTGTTCTTTTTAAACTACATTCTGGGAATTTCTCACATCCTGGGAATTTCTAGGACAAACTCCTAACAGGTTATGTGTTTCATCGCTAGATGTGATCTATCATGTCTTTTCTCATAAAGAAGCTGAAGAATACAATGTGCAGGTACCATATTTCAAAGGTGGGCTGGGAGCAGTAGAGGTGATGGCAAACATGGCTTGGTGTCTCCTAAGACTGGTCTAGCTGTCTTTTTCCAGTGAATGCTCCTCATCTTTACAGTCAGTATATTGGGCCCCACCAAGGTCATTTGTGCTGATGTCTTCATATGCAGGGCTCCTTTCTTAGGTAACCAGCATCAACTCTAAGGGACTTGGACTCCTTGATTTCATGTCATCTTCCACTCTGTAGAGAGTGATAGCCTGTGCCCACCTTAGCTTATTTCTTAACCTGGCTATCACACAAATAATTGAGACTCTTGTATGTTTGTTTAAAAATAGGCTTCGCAACAACAATCTTGAGCAGTTTAAGTCTGTTCTTAACCCTCCATGCTATCCTGTCTTACTCCCAGCAGACATCCCAGTGATATTTGCACTTTGCAGCTTTCCTTGGCTCCAGCTCCTTCCTCCTGATCTTTCTTGGATCTGTACCTGTGGCTCAATTCTGCTTCCTCTCCTAACTCCTCCACCCCCTTGGCTGGCAGGAAGTCCAGCCCTGTTCTCTTCCCTGCTCACAGACTGGCTACAAGCTGCTTTATTGATATAACAGGGGGACAACCGGGGAGTAGAGTTTACACAACATTTAGACAGGAAATCAGAATTTAAATTACACAATAACCTTATGCCTATATTTCCACCTTTTAGTCTAATAAAAGGCTCTGTTTTCTTACAATAACAAACTATATGTAATATAACAATTATGAAAATTATTAGGTAAAACTTACATTTGTATAAAGTATTTTACTATCTACCAATTTTTATCATCCTAAACAATTAACTGTGAGACTATAACTATATAGTCTTCAACCCCATCAAAGACTTAAGAAGGAATAAATATTACATAACTATGTAGGAAGTGTAGTCAAGCAGTTTCCAAAAGTGTAGATACGACAGAGGTACTCAGCCGCCTGGACAGTCCCTCAACATTTTTCTACAGCATTAGAGTGTCATCATTTTTAGCCTTCTGGCCCAGAATACTTGACAGACTTTTTTTTAAAGGTCAAATATAAAAGAGTCTCAATTATTTGTGTGATAGCAGGTTAAGAAAAAAGCTAAGAGAAACAAATGCTGTTTTATAAAAATAACTTCAACACTTTAATGCCTAGTGTTAAAAACACTACTGCTCTGGATGTAATGAAAGACAGAATAGCTTCAGTAATTAAAACAAAACAAAAACTCAAGAGAGACCAGAAAACAAATATTTTGACAAACTTCTATAAACAATCAAAGAGCAAAGCTAAAAAAAAAAAAAAAAAAAAAAGGCATTGAAATTGAAGGTTTAATAGACACAAAAACAGATATAGCAATAATTTCACCAAAATCTTAGCATCCAGATTGGCCTCTTCAGGAGCTAAGTATTCAGAGTCTAGAGACTGGAACTTTATCTCAAGTAAAGCAAAGTGCAAAATGGGTTAAGTGTATAGGGTCAGAAGGACAAATAGGAAAATTAAAGCCATACATGGCTAATATAGCCATGAATTTATGGGAACATGATTTGTTACAGCAATGAAAAACACAGATTAACATTTCTCCAACTTCAGAAACAATCTATAAAATAAAGAATACTTCTCAGAAAACATTAAAAGATGTTATCAAGAACAGTCACAGAGCTGGGCATGGTGGTGCACGCCTTTAATCTCAGCACTCGGGAGGTGGAAGCAGAGGCAGACTGATCACTGTGAGTTCGAGGCCAGCCTGGTCTACAGAGTGAGTCCAGGACAGCCTGGTCAGATTGTATATAAGCAGGTATAACACTTGCTCATCTTTCAGATGTACCTACCACCATACTCTTAAAAATAGCTAACTGACAAGCCTGTATGGGTGGAACAACGGCCTATTCGAAAAGAAAAATTACAGGTAGTTGGACAGCTGGCATAGGAGCATCTAATGCTAAACACATTGAAGAATCTACCAGCCCCTGTTTGTTATAAGAAAGAACTTAAGAAAATGGAGGATGTTAACAGATGTAAGAGCGATAATTAAGATGATTCAGCTAATGAGCTCTTTATAGCCTGGAATCCCATTGCCTTCTTCCTTGCCCTAGTTATAGCCTCTGACAGTAATTGATTTAAAAGACTGCTTTTTCACAATTCTTTTTGCATGAGCATGATATGGAAAGGGTTGCTTTCTCAGTGTCTACTTATAATAATAGTTGTCCAATAAAGAGGTATTATTGGAAAGTCTTACCACAAGGAATGTCAAGTAGTCTTACCACATACCAATATCCTGTAAAAAGCCATTAGAAATAATTCATAAACAGTTTGCTCAATATAAAACTTACTATTATATGGATGATATTTTACCCGCTGATGCAGATGCAGATACCTTAGGGGAAAATGTATTATGCAGTAAAGAGAAGTTTGTTTTGCTGGGGATTATAAATTGCTTTTGAAGTAATACAAAGAGCAGATTCTATCGATTATCTAGGATATAAGATACGTTTACAGAAAACTTGACCACAGAAGGCACAAACCAGGAGAGATCAATTACAAACTCTTAATAATTTTCAAAAATTGCTGGGAGATATTAGCTGGCTACAGCCCATAATTGGATTAACTAGTCAAGGGCTAAGTAACCTATTTCAAACCTTCAAGGTGACAAGGACTTAAATAGTTCAAGAAAATCATCAGCTGAGCCTGGGAAAAAAACTGACCCTGGTAGAAAACAAATTACAGGCTGCACATGTGGATCACTTGGATCCAAAGCTAGATTGTGTTTTGCTTACTTTGCCTTCTCCCAAAGGAAATCTTATGCAGAGAGAAGATAATGTCGTAGAATAGGTATTTCTAGCACACAGAATAAAAAAATTAAAGATCTAAGTAGAAAAGGCTTCTGAATTGATTTTGAAAGGAAAAATGAGAACTCGTCAATTAGCAGAAATAGATGCAGCAGAAATTGTGGTACCCTTTACAAATGCTGAAATTGCCTCATTATGGGCAGAAAATAAACATTGGCCAAGAGCTTGCAGCAATTATTATTATTTTTATTTTGTTTTGTTTTATTTTATTTTTTGCAGTAATTATTTTTGGGAGAGATTAACAACAAATATCCCCAAGGCAAGAGACTTCTGTTTATAAAAAGGACTAATTAGTGTTGAGCCCTGCTCCTTTTGGGTAGAATAACTATAGATATTTTCATTTCATACCCACCAGCCACGTCATCTCAGCTCATTGCTGATGTAAAAAAATCTCTGTACAATGTCAGGTTGACCAAAACTATGTTTATAATCAGCGTACCCTGTGGCCTATTAATCTGTAAAAATCCTCCTACTACAAGCCCAGCTGCCCCCAACTACCAGGCACACTTTCGAGGTTAGCTAGAACTTATTGTTAGCAAAATATCTTGAGTTGAAGCTCACCAGCCAGTTCCACCATCCACCCCCTACCCCACCCCCCAGTATGAGCTAATTTCGGTTTTCACCTTTAAATATGCAATATGATTTCCCCTCAAGGATACAGTTCAGATCCCAAGTTGCTCACCTCCCTAAGCTCAGAAAATAAAGCTTTCACTTTAAGCTTCTGAGTCTGAAGTGAGTTTTGTTTTTTTTGTTTTGTTTTGTTTTGTTGGTTTTTTTTTTTTTTTTTTTTTTGGCTTCTACCCTGAACCCAACAATTAGAATCTCCTTCACATAGTAAAAGGGATTTCTGGAGCCCCTACTGTTTTTTCTTTCTTTTAAAATTTAATCACTTTTTAGCCTGATACCAGCCTCCTCTCCTATCTCCTCCCAGTCCCACCCTCATGCCCCCTCCTCCCATTCCCCTCTCTCCTTCTTGTCAGAAAAAGAGGGCCCTAAGGAGTACCTACCCACCTTGGCAGCTCAAGTCATAGCAGGACTAAGCACATCCTCTCCACTGAGGCCAGACAAGGCAGCCCAATCAGGGGAAATAGATTCAAAGGCAGGAAACAGAGTCAGAGGCAGCTCCTACTCCCATTATTAAGGGGCTCACATGATGACCATGCTGCACATCTGTTACATATGTGTAGGGGGTCTAGGTCCAGCCCACGAGAGCTCTTTGGTTGGTGGCTCAGTCTCTGTGAGCCCCCATGGGTCCAGGTTAGTTTACTCTGTAGGTTCTCTTGTGGTGTTTTTGACCTCTCTGAATCCCTCAACTCTTCTCCCAATTCCTCCCAAAAAAAGCCTCTCTGAACTTGCCCTATTGTTTGGCTGTGGGTCTCTGCATCTGTTTCCATCAGCTTCTGAATGAAGCCTCTCAGAAGGCAGTTATGCTAGGCTGTAAGCATAGCAGAGTGTCTCTGATAGTGTCAGGGCTTGGTTTTCTCCCATGGGGTGGGTCTCAAGTTGGAGCACCTACATTTTATACTGATATAAAAATTTCATGAAAGGTAGGGTATAAGTCAGGAAAAGTAAATAAAGTGGCTCAGAGCCCTTATGATTCCGTTAAAAAAATCAGAGCTATATACCAGGCTTATGGTATTATTAGATTTTCCTAAATCTGTTAATATAGTTACTGATTCTCAATACATGGAAAGAGCTGTTTGATGCTGAAACCGCTGAAACACAGATGATTCAGAATTAACTTCACTATTTATTCAACTGCAACAAATAATCAGAAATAGAAATTACCTATTGTATATAACACATATCAGATCATGTATGGGTCTACCAGGATCTCTAGCACAGGTAATGATGAAATTGATTAGCAATTAATAGGAAATGTTCTAGAAGCCTCAGAATTTCATAATGAACACCATGTTAATAGCAAAGTTAAAAAGAAAAGAATTTTCTATTACTTGAAAACAAGCCAAGGAAATTGTAAGGGCATGTCCTACTTGTTCTTTGTATAACTAAACTCCATATCCTGCAGGAAGTAAACCAAAAGGAAGCCAAAGAAATGAATTTTAGCAAATGGATGTGTTTCAATTTGCAGAGTTTGGAGAATTAAAGTATGTGCACCATCCCATAGATAAATAGTCAGGATTTCAATGGGCGACTGCTTTAAGTTATGAAAAGGCTGATTCTGTAACTACACATTTATTTGAAGTTATGGCCATTATGAGGACACGTGTACAAATTAAGATTGACAATGTTCCATGTCTCTAGTAAAAGGAAACGTTTTTTGCATATTACAATATAAAACATATTACAAATATACAACACATGATTAGCAGTTATAGAAAGATCTAACTACACTTTAAAAGATATGCTTAGGGCTTGAGAGATGGCTCAGCAGTTAAGAGCACTGTCTGCTCTTCCAGAGGTCCTGTGTTCAATTCCCATCTACCACATGGTGGCTCACAACCATTATACTGGGATCTGATGCCCTCTTCTGGCCTGCAGGTGTACATGAAGATAGAGTAGTGTCTACATAACATAAATAAATAAATCTTTAAAAGATATACTTAATAAGCAGAAAGTGGTAATAAAGACACCCAGAGATAGATTATTTAGTTATTACTAACTGTAAATTTTTTTTCGAGACAGAGTTTCCCTGTGTAGCCTTGGCTATCCTAGACTCACTTTGTAGACCAGGCTGGCCTCGAACTCACAGCGATCCTCCTGTCTCTGCCTCCTGAGTTCTGGGATTACTTTAAAATTTTAAAATGCTCTTTTGTTTTGTTTTATGAGACAGGGTTTCTCTTGAAGTCCTGGTTGTACTGGACTCACTTTGTAGACCAGGCTGGCCTCGAACTCACAGAGATCTGCCTGCCTCTGCCTCCCAAGCGCACCACCATGCCCAGCTCAAAATTTTAAAATGCTAACGAAAAAGAAACAACAGCTGCAGAGAGACATTGGATAGTAGAAAAAAACCCTGCTGAATTAGGTTGACCTGTATATTTTAAAGGCGTGTTGACTTCAGCACGGAAACCAGGATATGTGTTAAGTTGGGGAAGAGGCTTTGCCTTTGTTTCTACAGTAGGAGAAAAGCTGTGGATGCTATCAAAACTGGTAAAGATTAAATTCGAACAGGAGAACTCTCCTGAATAAGAGCGGTGATAGTTCATCAGACAGCTTAGTCATTCAGTCCAAACTAACTTATAAAAACTAACAAATGCCTTTCATTTGGTCAGGCATGAAAAAATAAAAATAAAAAATAGTAATATTTTCAAATGATAATTTATCAAAGGCACACTTGCTTTATTGACATGAAATGAAAAATAGGTTACCTTAAGCCATGTGTCTTAACTCCATGTTAGAATGTTAGACTGTAGATGGCTGGCCCACACCATCTTAGACATCAGCTTTCAATTTTTATTCTTAAGTAAAAAGGGTATTTTTGTTGTTTGGTATTAAAAATGCAGTTAAGAGATTTAAAATGTTTTAAGTAAATGCAAACACTTTAGAAAACACTTGTTTTCTAAATCTCTAAGAGTTGGAGTGACTTGGAGCTAAGATAAACTATCTGAGCAGGGAATGGTATAATCCCAGCAGAGACAGGTGGATCTCTGTAAATTAGTTCTTTTCTGAATTCTAGAGTAACAATGAACAAGGTGGTAGAGGTACATGCCTTTAATCCTTCTACCCACGAACAAAACTCAGATGCAGCTCCTAATTGGTATGTTTGCACATTAGAGAAATTACATACCACGTTTACCCCTTCCCCAAAAGAGGCACCTATTGAACTGTGAGGAACCAATGGAATGGTCACCACATACAGATGACACATGGCTTACTGATGGTTTGTCAACCATTGATGGAACCAAAACTAAAGGAAAATGGCAGCCTGGGAATGGAATGGCCAATTCTGAGGAACAAACTACACAAGCAGTACTATTGGCTATAGGACAAACAACTAGAAAAACAAAAGAAAAACCTCTCTCTTCTCCAATTCGTGGTGTGCATGGAATGGTATATAGCTATGTGGTCATCAAAACAGAAAACCATTAACTGGCAGATAAATGGCAAAGACATCTGGCCGTGGAGGCAGGGCCATGAGTGGAAATGGCAAAGCCTAGCAAAACTTAGCAAAGGCATCAAATTTTATATAGCTCATGCAGGCAAGACAGTGACTTAAATTTAAAAGCTGCTTGCAAGAGGCTGAAGTTCAAAATGAACGTCCTTTGTCATCTAAAATAATACACTTAAGCCTTGGATTTATGTATAAAGAAAAAGGGGGTATAGGTGTATTTATCCACACAAACTAAGGTATATTTAGTTTTAAAGCTTCGAAAGATTTTTTTTAGTTGAAAAAAAAGAAGAAGAAGAAGAAGAAGGATAATGCATTTTCTGTTGAAAACAAAACAAAACAAAGCATTTTGCCCTAGGAAAGAGATCACCTGCCACAAAAGGAAACAAAAACAAACAAAAAACCAAAACAAAACAGAGAGTGAAAAGAAGTCAGGACAACAGACAGATGCACAGGGAATAGAAGGGAGGGGCTTTCAGTCTGGGGGTTTTTGAGATGGCATGGGCGATTGAGCCTATTTCCTTTGGGACACTGGCTGAGTAGAAACGTCAGCTGGCTGATTTCTCTGCCTTTCTGAGCTAGCACGCTTTCACCCCAGCATCCGGCTCCTGAGTCTTCATTGGTAAAATTGAACAATTGAGGTTTTGTTAAAAACAAAAGGACTGTAATCTGGGATGTATGAGTCAAGCAAAATCTGATTGCCCCAAGTTGCTTTTTATCACAGCAATAGAAACCCTAACACACACTTGTTTTGTGTCCTAATATGTGGTCTATTTTGGAGAAAGTCCCATGAGCTGGTTAGAAGAATGCAAAAATTTTATTGTTTGGGTGGAGTGTTCTATACATAAATATTGTGTCTAACGAATTATGATGTCATTTAACTGCAAAGTTTCCAGGTGACTGGTCTAGTGGTGAGAGTGCTCTGTTGCATGACATAGAACAAGTCTAATCCCTCTCCAACATGGTAGTCTGCAGAATGTTACTTAAGGCTTTTGAACGGATACATTTTTTTCTTTTGGTTTTTGAGACAGGGTTTCTCTGTGTAGCCTTGGCTGTCCTGGACTCACTTTGTAGACCAGGCTGGCCTTGAACTCATAGTGAATCACTTGCCTCTGCCTCCCGAGTGCTGGGATTAAAGGCATGTGCCACTATGCCTGGCCGATACATTGTTTTAAAACCACAAGAGTAATGATTATTTGGAAGTCAATCACATTCCTTGGCTTTACTATCGATTGCAATGGCAGGGTGTTGTTGAACATATACAGCATATAAAGTCTAATGTCCTTACATGTTTGCTTCTCAGACAAGCTTATGGAACACTTCCTTGTAGGTGCTTTGATAGTTCTGTCAGTAGTCTCTGAAATGAGCCTGTCTGTGGATGAAACTGATAGTCCTCTGATCAAAAAATGGCTACTTAAATCAGTCTTAAGGACCTCATACTCCAGAGAGAGGACCTCCTCTGCAACCTCCTAGCCCCAGGACATTCGTTCATCATCTTCTCTCTTCTGTCTGCTGTTCTTAAGACTCAAGGGTCAAGAGGTGGGTGGATCTCTGTGAGTTTACGGCCAACCTAGTCTACAAAGAGAGTCCAGGATAGCCAGGGCTACAAGAAAAACCCTGTCTCAAAAAACCAAAAACAAAAAACAAAACACCAACCAACCAACCAACCAACTAACCAACCAACCAACTAACCAACCAACCAAAAAAAAAAAAAAAAAAAAAAAAAACCCAAAAACAAAGACTCAAAGGTCAAGATGGGCTTTATCCATTACAGAAAACCACAACCCATCCAAATGCAGACTTGAGGCCAGACCCAACTGATGCATCTGCAGCACAGCTCCTGCACCTGAGGCCCAGGGAACATTGTGGAAGAAGGGATGCAAAGATTGGGAAAGCCAGAGGAACAGAAACTTTCTTTCCTACGAGTTAACATCTCCTAGAAATGTCAGAAGAACTATACCCGTGAATTCTCCCCAACATGGCTGCCCAAACATGACCCAAACAAGGGCAACATCAATTGACATGCTAACGTAGAAGGAAATCCCATGAGGCCTACACCATGGATGAAGAATTACAGCCAATTAAGGAACGCTGAGATGTGGCGAGGTAGCCATTCCCAGGGAAAAACACACCAACTGGATGGCCAATTGCAAACAGGCAACCCCAAAAGGAGATGTACAGGTAGTATTGTATAGTCTGAGCAGGTTTGATTAATATATTTAATCTCTCTCTCTCTCTCTCTCTCTCTCTCTCTCTCTCTCTCTCTCTCTCTCTCTGTCTCTCTCTCTCTCTCTCTCTCTCTCTCTCTCTCTCTCTCTCTCTCTCTCTCTCTCACACACACACACACACACACACACACACACACACAAAAACTTATCTCCAGAAATCCAGAAATGCCACTTACCGGCCACCAGGCCACATCCCGACCAGCCAGGAAGAAGCCTCCAACAGTGCCTCTGTTGCTTTTCGCCATTGACTGAGGAAGAAAGAGAGACATCAGACCACAGCAGCTGGTGTGTCACAGCTCCAGACACATGGACAGGCGCTGGCAGCAGTGAGTTCTCTCTCAGAGACACACACTCTCTCGTGACTGTCGCAGGGACCATTTTCAGTAGAGTTAGAGCACTAGGAGGATTTTAAGAAGTCGCCCTCTCTGAAAAACAGCTGTTTCCTGTCACTTGTGGGAATGGTATATGACCTGAGCTGTGCTGTGCTGTGTGTGCTGTGCTGTACTGTGTAAGAATTTGCAGCACAGAGTTCAGTCCTGAAAACAGATGAAGAGATCACAAATGATGCAAGAGGCCAGCCCACCAAGCTAGAAGTTCAAACAATTAAAGAAAATGAGATAACATGTTTTTCTCCCTTTATTCCAGGTGCTAGAGATGCAAAAAGGGCCAGCCTGCTGTTCGCAGTCCTCCCTGTAGTCAAATAATAATTATTCTGCCTTAAAAATGAGCCCACTGGGCACTACCACACACCAGAAAGTGATTCAGATAGGAAGACAATGACACTAGCAAGAACCCATTGATGTCTCAGTCCCTCGCGACACCCCTCTTCTGCCCTACGACACTGACCCCCAAGCCTGGTGCCCACCGAAAGCCCATATGGTTTCCACATACCCACAGCCCCACAGCGAGCACCACTATGAAGTAGATGACAATGACAGAGATGTCAGCAGCATTCTGAATGCGCTGTGACATTACAGGAGGCTCCTCAGTCGGAGCCATCGAGCTAGGACTTAAAGTGCTAGCCATGGCTTTGGCAGGTTCTGTTCCCTCCCTAAGCATCACTCTGTCTTTATGTGGGCACTGGGTTAATGATCAATCCTTGGGCAAAGGGAACACGACATCAGGCATGATCTTGGACACATGGACCTTACACCTCTCCTATGTGTCCAAGCATTGGGACCTTGGCCCTTCAGCTGTCAGTGATCTTGGTAGCATGTAAGAGTGAGTGATGAAAGCCAGAAATGGGGTGCAAGTCGGAAGTGATGGGCAGAGTGTTCATTGATGAAAAAAGACAGCACAGTCAAGACTGCGCAGGTTCAGCGGCAGACCAGGGAGAGCGTAAGGAAGTCACAGGAAGATGCAAAGAGCAGAGGAGAGGAGGGATGGGGCAAAGGCTCCTTATAAATCACATAATGTAAAATAAGGTTAATTCATTGTTTATTTCAAGTTTTCCAAAGCCCTGTGTTTCTCCAGGGCTGGTATCTGAATGGGGTTCACACCACAGTTCAGGAGGATGTGTGGGGACTCTCTGGCCAAGGTGACAGGACACTGAGACGTCTTTGGGAAAATAGCTTTTGCTTTCTTTCTTTTGAATTACTGGGTCATAGGAATAGGTCTGTGAAGTCACAAAAGAGGACCAATTAGTAGCAACATTAAAATTCACACACCCTACCCAAACTAGCTAAAAACATAAGCAGGAGAAAACATTTTTTTTTAGCACAAATTGAGCTAGAGAGTTGCAGACTTCCAATCCTATAGCGAGGGCTACCACTAGGGTCACATCAAGAGATGAAGGCAAGGGACAAAATGGGATAATTAACAAGTAAAATGACTCAGTAGTCTATTTTCTCTGGGCCTTGTTGTTGTCTGCAGCCTTTTATTAAGGTGCACTGTACCCCCATCTCCTTCTATCTTTTGAGCCATGGATTCAGAGGTTGACAGCACCAGAAAGGCCCCTCCCAGATCAGTTTCAACTTGTTCTCCTGACTGCTTTCTTGTCCCCCACCCCCAGCAGACTCCCCCCCCCCTCAAACATCCAGCCCACTCTTTCCAGCCTGGGAACCAAATACAGATTTAAAAAGCAGTCAGAAAGCTGGGTGGTGGCGGTGCACACCTTTAATCCCAACACTCGGGAGGCAAAGGCAGGTGGATCGCTGTGAGTTCCAGGCCAGCCTGATCTACAAAGCGAGTTCCAGAATAGCCAAGGCTAACACAGAGAGACCCTGTATAGAAAAACGAAAAAAAAAAAAAAGGTAGATTTTTTTTCATATAGTATATTATGGTTCCAGTTTTCCCTTTCCCTCTTCCTTCTCCCAGTTCCTTCACGTCTCCCCTCTATTCTTGGTCTACCCCCTTTCTGTCTCTCATTAAAAGCAAACAGGTATCTAAGATATACTAATAAAATAAAATAAGACAAAACAAAACAAACAAATCAGAATAGGACAAAACAAACAGAAAAAAAAGAGTCAAAAAAAGCATAAGAAATATATACACAGACACATAACCACACAGACACACAGACACAGAGACATATACACAGGCACACACACACACACACACACACACACACACACCATAAAACCACAAAAACCAGCTGTGGCGGTGTTCTGCAGCCTTGGAACCTTGAGGAGACAGAGGAAGGAGACTTTTTGTGTGGGGCTTGACGTTTTTCTAAGCCAGGGCTCTTCCTCTCGTTTTCTGCTTCCTTTCCCACCAAGATTTGAGAAGGTGAGACTTGGGAATAGCACACTCCTGCCACCGTGGAGCTGTCTGTTGCCGTGCCTTCTCCACGGGACAGATTGTGTCCTCTGAAGCTAAATCAAAATTTACCTTCCTCCCTTCAGTTGCTTCCTGTCAGATATTTGATCCCAGCAAGCAAGTAAGAAGCACCAAGTCTGGCGAGAGGGCTCAGGAGGCAGAGGTCCTCGATCCAGACCCCCACATGGTGGAATGGGAGGATTGAATTTGTCTTCTGACCTCTACCTGTGTGCCTTAGCATGCACATATATGTGTGCACTTGCATGCATGCACACACAGCCCACTAAATAAAGAAATGCAACAACAGAAAAGAAACTAAGACACCTCTATACCATTTTCTCTAGGAATATGTGTGATAAAAGATTGGTGGTCAATGAAGTCTTCTGTCATGGTCTGCAAATAACACATGGCCACAGTTTCTTGCATGTAACACAATGGCCACAGATTCATGCATATAACACATGGTCCTAGCTTCCTGCATATAACACATGGCCCCAGCTTCCTGCGTATAACATAGTGCCCATAACTTTGTGTTCACTTCCTGCTTTCTAATATTTTGTATACATTAAATTTTTGTGTTATATTAGCTATAGTCCTATCTAAAATACATTATTTTAACAGATAAATTGACATCTTATAACTGTAAATGTGCTCAAGTCATCGGGGTGACCTAGTTGTATCTAGAAATTCATACTCTGTATGATTCAGCAGTTTTGACTTTATGATTATATTGGCACGAAAAGTATGACCTTAATTGTCCTAGGGGAATGAGACAGCAAAGGTATTCATCTCAATCAGCACAAGGGGACTCCGTGACTAGTAAGAGCCAGTGTGGTTCACAGCATGCTCTGCAAATCAAGTTTCCATCGTCCTTTGTACAGAGATAGTGTTGGAAAATCGAGTCCTTGGAAGAGCCTGGGAAAGAAAGAAATGCTGAGGCAGGAATCCACAGCGTAATAGTGGGGGAAACAGCCCTAAAGCATGTGGCAATTTGCTTCAGTTTAAACCCTCAGCTGTTATGGTTTTATTTAATGCATACGTTTGTTTGAGTTTATGGTTGCATGAAAGCTTTAACTCTAGGAGTTTACACTTTGCTTTATATTTAAAAGCATTTAAGTAACACTATTTCAATACGTAAACTCCACAGTGGGAGGTTGACACTTCTTTCCTTTTTAGCATGGTGAATTGCATATTAACTTGAATTGGACAGACAGTGTCCAGGGGCAGTATACTTACTTAGAAATCAAAGGAAACAGGGTCCAGGGCTCTGAATGGTCCCACGTGATTTCTGCTGAGCAGTGGGGGCAGCTGATGCTCCTTCTACTGTGTTAGTTAGTATTAGTGTCGCTTTTTTTTTTTTTTTTTTTTAAAGCTCACATAAAAACCGTATGGCGTCCACGGTGCCTTAAATTTTTACTTTTTAAAAATGTATGTGTCATACACAGTCTCTATTTTAGTTTAATTTTGAGATATTGCATTTGTTGCTCCCTTCTAAAAGGTGAAACAAAATATTTCAAAAAACTGTGTGTTCTGAAGAATAAAAGAATCATTTGAATTCTTCTTTAAACAAACAAACAAAAACCCTGAAACAATACTAGGAGACAAAGAATCTCCAAAAATACCACTGAGTACATTTTGTATTGGGCATGGGGCCCACTCTTAAGAGTGCTTTGTATACCCAGTGAGACTTCGTTGGAGAAAACTAATCTCTCATTTGCACGTGGTTGGTTATCATTGGGAGAGAGCTTATGGGTTAGAGATGGGGGCTTTTGTCCACTTCCTTTCTCAGTGCTGGGACGCCATGTGGTGCAGACCTGTGCTGGTCCTGTGCATGCTGCCGTAGTCTCTGAGTTCACACGTGAATCAGTCCCGCTGTGTGGAGAAGGCCTTGTTTCCTTGGTGTCTCCATTCTCTCTGGCGCTTACACTTTCTTTTTTTTTTCTTTTTTAAAAAAAATTAATTTATTCATATTACATCTCAGTGGTTATCCCATCCCTTGTATCCTCCCATTTCTTCCTCCCTCCCATTTTCCCCTTACTCCCCTCCCCTATGTCTGTGACTGAGGGGGACTTCCTCCCCCTGTATATGCTCATAGGGTATCAAGTCTCTTCTTGATAGCCTGCTATCCTTCCTCTGAGTGCCACCAGGCCTCCTCATCCAGGGGACGTGGTGAAATATGGGGCACCAGAGTTCGTGTGAAAGTCAGACCCCACTCTCCACTCAACTGTGGAGACTGTTCTGACCATTGGCTAGATCTGGGTAGGGGTTTAAAGTTCACCACCTGTATTGTCCTTGGCTGGTGCCATAGTTTGAGCAGGACCCCTGGGCCCAAATCTGCCTTTCATAATGTTCTTCTTGTAGGTTTTTAGGACCCCCTGCATCTGTCTACTTTGCACTATGGAATACTACTCAGCTATTCAAAACAAGGAAATCCCGAAATTTGCGGACAAATGGATTGAACTAGAAATGATCATAATGAGTGAGTTAACCCAGAAGCAGAAAGACTCAAATGGTATATACTCATTTATAATTGGACGCTAGCTCAAGGGGCAGCATGTCCCATGAATGTCTTCACTTATCGGGAAAGTGGGACAGAGGGGAGGACATCCTATTGGGACTCTAGATCTTACACTCTTTCTGCCTCCTCTTCCTCAGAGTTCCCTGAGCCCTGATGGGAGGGCTTTGATGGAGACTTCCCTTTTAGGCCTGAATGTCCCAAGATCTGTCACTCTCTGTGCGTGGTCTGGCTGTGGACCTCTGCGTTTGTGTGCCCAGCTGTTGCAGGGGGGAAGAGGCTTCTCTTCTGATGATGGCTGAGCAAAGTGCTGATCTATGAGGGATGTGGAATGTAGTTAGAAGTCAGTGTATTGCTATGTTCCTTTAGCAGAACAGTAGGATTTGGCTTTTCCCTAGGTCCTTGGCTTATCTAGTCTCAGGTTCCTGGCTACTCAAGCAATGCCAGATGTGACAATCTGAATAAAAATGGCTCCCATAGGCCCACAGGGAGAGGCATTGTTAGGAGGTATGGCCTAATTGGAATAGATGTGGCCCTGTGGGAGGAAAGGCGTCACTGGGGGTGGGGGTGGGGTAGGTTTTGAGGTCTCAGATGCTCAAGCCAGGCCCAGAGTCTCTCTACCTACTGCTGCTGATCCAGAGGTAGAAGTCTCAGCTCTCTCTCCAGCACCATGACTGCCTGCGTGCCACCATGCTTCCCGCCTTGATGACAATGGGCCAAACCTCTGAACAGTAACCCAGCCCCAGTGAAAGACTTTCCTTTATAAAAGCTGCCATAGTCATGGTGTCTCATGCAGCCATTAAACCCTGTGACACTAGGTATGAGTTTCATGTCAAAGCCCAGCTTTGATGGGTCCAGGAGGGGGAATCGAGGCAGGGGGATGCAGTGTTGGCTATTTGGAATCAGTCGTTCTTTCATTTAGGATTTGGGGTCAGTTAGTGACTTTTCTCATTTGGGGTCGAATGGTGACTGACATTTCTTTCTTGTGTTCTATATCTAAATTAAAAAAAAAAAAAAAAAAAAAAAAAAAAAAAACCTTTTTAAATTCGGAGACTGCAAGAGGCAGCCAGTAAGGACAGGGAAGGGTGGGGGGTGGGGGGTCGAGGTGGGTCTGGTCGGGTGGGAGACAAGACAGGGTTTCCTCTCTGCAGCTCAGGACAAGCTGTCCTGCCGCTGAGGAGGAAAACTTAAACTGCCCACCTTTTTCCTGCAGTCAGGGCTGTAATAAGCAGCTTCTAGCCAAAACCTGCAGGGAATTCTAAAAGAAGGCTCTCTGATCCGTATAGGCCTCTTTGCGGGGCTCTCAGGTAGCTAAGGTACGCCTCCTGATGGCGGAGCCCTGGGTCTGTTAACTTATTTGTGAATCTACAGGGGAAGAAGAAATGAGAGAGCGAGAAACAAGACCCCCCCTCCAACACACACACTTGAGAGAGAAAATAGATGAGGCGAATGGCCCCTAACAAACTTTATTGTTCTGCTTATATCTCTTATACCCCGAGCAAAAGCTCTCTATGGCTCTCTATGGCAGAGAAAAGTTTCCGTCATAGTCAACAGGATTTATCACAGAGACAGACAAAACCGTCACAGTGGGAGGGGTTTTAATGATCACGTGTTCCAGCACTAAGCCAAACATTTCTTTATCTAGTCTTACATTCCAAGCTACAAAGCCAGTTTAGAAAGACAGTGTATTTATGCCATAAGCTGACATATGGTATAAGGTAGATACCATAACTCCTTATAAGGTATAAAGAATTACAGTGAAACTGTTTGTATTTTTGACATTAAGGTTTGTGCTTAATTTTGACATTTCTTGGTAGCCCCGTTATATTCTGGGTTCATGGGAAGGCCAAACCATCTTGCCTATATGTATGGTGTGTACCAGGATTCCTGGTGGCATCCCTAGAGTGAAAGCTAATCTGAGGCCACAGATCTGTCTCAAGCCTGTCTTCCAGTGACTCATCTGGGGACCTACAAAAGTGATTATTGAAGCTGTAAACTTTCTATCGACCATTTAACCTTCTGATTTCTGAAATTATTTGACTGTTGCTTCTGCTCACAGGGGTGTGACAACCTCAGATGCCATTAGTCATTCACTATATACCTGCACCTTCCTAGGACTCCCACTACAACTAGAAACGGACAGTGGCCCTGCTTATACTAGCAAATGCCTTAAGGAAATTTGCAATTTATGGAATATTACTTATGTTACAGAGTCAAGCTATTGTGGAACGACACCACCAAATACTTAAACAACAAATATAAAGAATAAACAGCGGTGTACACACCCACCTGAATCCCCACATAAATGCTACATTTAGCTTTGCTAACTGTATTTTTTATTTTTTCCCTTTAAAGAACAATGCTTCTGTTGCTGCCCAACAGCATCTCCCCCCAAAGAAGACACAGCCTAAAGTGTATGTTAAGTGGAAAAATCTAGAGACCAACCAATGGAACGGTCCCAACGTTCGGCTAACGAGGGTGAGACTGTACTGGCGTCTTTCCAGACAGTGAACTAAGTCCCAGATGGCTGCTGCTCTGATGCATCTGATGAGAGAACACCCAGAGACCTCCAGGCTATGAACCATCTGAAGGCAGATGACAAACTCACTAAGAGGAGACCTCTCAGGAAGAAGAGAAAGCCGGTAACTTGGGGAGACATCAGGACTTTTAACAAATCAAGCTAAGCCGGGCATGGTGGCACACGCCTTTAATCCCAGCACTCGGGGAGGCAAAGGCTGGCTGTGGCGCCCGCGCCACCGCAGTACCGAGTCGAGGGCGAGGGGCTGCGAATTTAACTCATGTACGCACACACACACACACAGTAACACAGCGGGTCCTTCGTGCTAAGAGAGCAGCAGCTGCAGTAGCAGCAGTAGCCGCCGCGGCACCGATTTCTTCTTCTTTTTCCAGAGTTCCAAAGAGCCTTCTTATAGGCAGCCAAACAGGAATCCCCCTCTCAGGTGAAATCCCTCAAGAGGTAATCACACACAGGAGGAAAAGTCTCGAGGAAGGGAGGGGCGCCTTCTCAGAGCAGTAAACACGACTAGCTAACCAAGATAAACACAGACGTGGAAGCTGCTAGAAACAGGACATGGAACAGCAAGACAGGCAGGCAGCCCAGTCGGGCCTGTTCCTACAGCTGGCGGATCGCTGTGAGTTCGAGGCCAGCCCGGTCTACAAAGTGAGTCCAGGACAGCCAAGGCTACACAGAGAAACTCTGTCTCAAAAAACAACAAACAAACAAACAAACAAACAAAAACAAACAACAAACAAACTCATCAAGCTAAGACTTTGGGGAAACAAGGGCACAATACTACAGAACCGAAAGTGACACTGCCATGGTTACTGTCCACATTTTATGCTAGTTCTCTGCTTGTCAGTGCAGAACTCAAACGCCTTTTATCAGGGAGGATTAAAACAAAACAAAACAACAACAAAAAACAAAAACCAACCCACACACCTAGAATAGGAGACAGTATGGTGTTGTTTTGCCAAGGATTGCTTCTCCACCCTGCTTTGGGACCAGTGGTCTGGATGAAAGAGGGCACGCAAATATTTAGAAGCACGAATGATGCTTATTTTGGTTGGGTTTAATCCAATAGGTCAGCCTAAATGTAATAATACAGATTTTTATCACAGTCAAGTACTCCTTAGAAAGCTCTGGTAGTGGGGACTATAGCTGTATGGGATAGCTGGTGTATCGCTTACTAAAGTTGATATTATTGTGCCCAGAATTGCGCTTTCTGTTGCCAAGCACTTAGAAAACAACCCACGGCTTTATTTGACCCGTGGTGGTCAACAATAACAATCTTTTTGTGTCAGTAGAGACCCGTCTACTGCTTGGCCCTTAATAAATATTTTTATGTGGCATTGGAGTTACTTATATGCACGGTGCACAAACAACAGGGGGCAAAGCAGGGTCCAGCTGCCCCCGTATTCATAGGGTTTTGCCTGGTATTTCTGTCAGCGCTATTGTTTTTTTTTTTTTAATCACAATGTTTGTGATTTAAATGTATTCCTTATTGAAATTCTACCTCTAATCATACCATTCCCTCTGGTAAACAATTGTCTTTGGGCTGAAACTTTTATTTTATGTGCACATGCACGCGCGCACCTGTGTGTGTGTGTGTGTGTGTGTGTGTGTGTGTGTGTGAAAACAGTACTTAAACTACCCCTTTTCCAGATTATAAAGGCTTATGTGGGATAGGCCATATTACACCCATTTTGATCAATAAATTTTTTGCAACCAATCAATAGAATTAAGAGAGCTCTCCCCCCAAATATATTGGATCCTGTAATGGTTGAAGCCATAATACTTTTTTATTGTCAGTCCTAGAAATGATTAGTGGGCTACAGAGAGAACTCTCAAAGACGCCCTATTTGATTACGAAGACTGCTAATAATATTGCGGCAGAAATACTAGAAGAAATTAGTCGAGATGAGCAAATGAAGACTCGCAGATTTACAAAATAGAGCTACCATAGATTATTTGCTGCTCAGGCACAATCTTGGTTGCCAGCAATTTCCTGGCTTGTGTTACTTTAGTGTGTCAGATTTCTTTCATACGGCTGATGGTCAAACCACGGATCTGCATGAGGAGATAAACAAAACTCTCAAGTGACCTCTGAGTGGCTACCATGGTGGATACGGCTTTCCCCTTTCACTGGTCCTTGCTTGCTAGTCTTATAATTCTGCTATGCTTGCCTATATTGCTGAGACTGGCCATGCAGGCAATGCCCTCAACCCTGGCCTCTATTACAGCCATGGTTTTCTTTTTAAAAAGAAAAAAAAAAAGATGGAGATGTGGGAAGCACAAAGGTCCCTGTGCTCACAGACACACACTTGAGGGACAAAGAACGTTAAACACACAAGGTTGTTCCTTCACAGAAAGGGATGTACCACTGGGTTTCTGCTCAGGAGGCTTGGGAGCAGAGAACGTGGAGCCTCGAAGCGTTCTCTGGAGCGGTTTTCTCTGGGAGCGTCTCGAAGTGTAGCGATGAACAGCCAAACAATACCAAGACCCAAAAAAAGCCCCACCTCCTGTTAAGGATATACATGTATATATCCTTTCAGAGTCTGTACTAAAATGTGTTTCAGCTGGCAAAAACTAAGGCCCTACATGAGGTGGTTTGTCTTCTAGTAGGGTAAACTCCATCCAATCTCTCACAAGTCTCCTATCCCACACTTGGGAACAAACAAAAACATGGGCACATCTAGTACACCCATCTTTACAGAAGTCATATGTACTCAATAGAATCTATCTTTTTTTTTAATGATAAATTTTTTTATTAATTTATTCTTGTTACATCTCAATGGTTATCCCATCCCTTGTATCCTCCCATTCCTCCCTCCCTCCCATTTCCCCCTTACTCCCCTCCCCTATGACTGTGCCTGAGGGGGACCTCCTCCCCCTGTATATGCTCATAGGGTATCAAGTCTCTTCTTGGTAATAGAATCTATCTTTATGAAAGATGCCACATGTCCTTTACAGAGTTTCCATCTAGAGATGTCTTAAGCTTTATTGTGTTCACAGGACTGAGTTATTTATCACCAGGAAACATTTCACCAAATTGTGGCAGAGGCAGGTGGATTGCTGTGAGTTCTAGGCCAGTCTGGTCTACAGAGCGAGTCCAGGACAGTCAGGGCTACATAGAGAAACTCGTCTTGGAAAAAAAAAATAATACATCTTCAGCTGCTTCTAGTGCTAATGTTGAGAGGAGGGAGGGGGTCTATGCGCACTACGGCTTTAAGCTTTCACGGTTCTGTCCTCATCCTTTATTTTTAATACAAAAATCTTAATTTATTATTCAAAATCCACTCTTATCCAAAAATATTCAATTTTCTTTTTAACACTTAAGAAAAAAATGCAAAACAAATATATAACCTCATTCTCAATAATCTTCTCAAATGGACTTACTTGTTGGGCACTCACAGAGAAGCACTAAGAGAGCCAGGAATGTTAGCTACGCAGGGGCGGAGATAAAATCAGATGCCTGTCTTCTGTTAGGATTCTGCTGCAGTTTGCCTACCTGTGATGTCATTGCCTGCCTGCCATGGGGGCGTGGCTACCTGCCGTGGGGGCGTGGCCCTGCCCAGTATATAAAATGACAGACCTACCTTGCCTCTTTTTTCCTCTCCTCTCCCTTCCTCTCTTCCTCTGTCTCTGTCTCTCTCTCTGTCTCTCTGTCTCTGTCTCTGTCTCTGTCTCTGTCTCTTTCTCTTTGGGGTACCCTCCTTCCCCCCTTTCCTTCTCTCCCCATGCTCATTTAATAAACCTCATATAATGTAATATCTGTTGTCTGGCATCTGTGGGCTTCATTGTCTTATATCTTATCATCTTATTTCTGGTATCTTATTATGTCATTTCTTCTTTCTAAACCATTAAACATTCCACCCAGAAGGCTGGGAGTGGGTTTTGTCAGTGGCATGGTGACCTTTTTGCTATCTGTGGAGGCAGACCTCACTCACCTTTTGCTTCTGAGGCAGACCTCACCCAAATCCCCCAGAACCCTTATGCCAGACTCTTCCAGGCTGAGGAAGTCAATATGCAGGGAGCCCCCTCATTTGCGGTTCCTTATTTTATTTTCCTAAATAAGAGTTGAACTAAAATACCATGCATAACGCATCGTAGTGAATTAAGATGACTTCTACACACGCTTTTAACTGTTGCAAGTCTTCAGCAAACTCTCCACTTGGAAGCTTACATCTTTGTCAGTGCTCCGGCAGATCCTGAGGGAGATTGCTTACATTTCATTGAGAGCTTTGGAGATACTACTGACCTTGAATGGGAAAATAATCTTTGTGAACAAGAAAAAGCAGAGAGAAGAGTACTGAGCCAGCCAAACATCTGTACAATTAACCCTGTAATTCAGTTTGAGATGATGAAGCAAATTTATTGATGTCTTTTAATCATCACCAAACGTCATCAGTGGTATTATTTGTTTTCCTTGGAAAGAAAGGGCAGTCAGGGTTGAAATACTCTTTTTCTTTTCTTTTCTTTTCTTTTCTTTTCTTTCTTTCTTTCTTTCTTTTTTTTTTTTTCATCCATACTGTTACTGTCTTCTCTCCTTGGAGTCACTCTTCTTACACATCCCTTGAGGTTTCATCATTTGATGATTTGGACTTCATGTTGTCAGACCCTTGCCTGCCCTCACTAGTCTAATTTATGGATGCTAATACATCTCAGCCTTTTTACTTTTGTTTCCTTTGTCCCTGGCCACCCTCAGTAACTTCTAAGTTCCTGTTCTAAGGCCCAGTCTTTTGCTATGTTTCTAGTCACTAGAGTCACAGATGAATAGTTGCATCACTTTTCTCAAGGGCCCTTTTATGTCTAATACCAAGCACCCTCTTTATTTGCTGCTTTAGCTTTTCTGGGAGCATAGGTCATTTTTCTTTTTCCTGTTGTACATTAAAGGTTTCTAATGATCCCTTAGAGGTCCAGCTCACACCAAATGAAGGCCAATCTACTTCACAGAATGTTTAGAGTTAGCTTAACGCAATAATTTCCTGAATATCTTTCGAAACTTTTTCATCATCCATTCCAAATAGGTAACTTTACTCTGTTCACCCTTTTTGTTGCTGTTGTTGTTTTGTTTTGAGACAGGGTTTCTCTGTGTGTCACCCTGGCTGTCCTGGAATCAATTTGTAGACCAGGCTGGCCTCGAACTCACAGAGATCCGGCTGGCTCTGCCTCCCGAGTGCTGGGATTAAAGGTGTGCACCACCACCGCCCAGCTGTTCATCCATTTTTTTTTTATGCCACATTATTTTTATGGCACTTACACAAACGAAGAAACAGAAAAGGAAGGGTTTTTCTTGTTGCTGGTCCCTGGCCTTTTTCTAAATGGGACTACTTCCGGTGCCTCTTAGTGTAGTTCAGAGCTAGAAACCCAGTATTGGCATCCTCATAGGAGCACCCCAACCATCTGAGGATAACTACAAAATCACAGTTCAAGACTCAACATTCATCTCAAGAGAATCATTCATACGTCATCTCCACCCCATGGCCCAGGAACTTGAGCGTCTATAGAACAGTGGTTTCTTCTCTGCCCTGTGTGGGATATACTCTGTAAATTCTTGGGCTCCTGGAGGTGAGCAGTCTGCTCTTCTGCTCTCAGTAGCCGGCTTTACTCATTTTTGTTTGTTTGTTTGTTTTTGTTGCTGTTGTTGTTGATTTTTGAGACAGAATTTCGCTGTGTAACAGCCCTAGACTCACTTTGTGGACCAGGCTGGCCTCGAGCTCACAGAGACACGCCTGCCTCTGCCTCCCGAGTGCTGGGGTTAAAGGCGTGCGCCACCACCGCCATACGTGGTTCTTATCAACATGATGGACTGTGCTTTCTGAGCTGGTCCCTGGGCTTTCCTGGGTTCCACTGCGCTCTTGGGGTCCTGACCCTGGGGCAGGATATATAGGGGATATATATGTGGTCTGCTGGGTGCCAGGGTAGTTAAGTACTCCCCGGGCACGGGGAAAGTCTGGCATCCCTGGGACGATGGAGGTGGAATCACCATCACTGTGTCTCCTGGCAGAGCTCACAAGAAATGTGGGATTCCGATAAAAGAGACTCGGGATGCCAAGGCTTCTTCAGGAGGACAGTTTAACGATGCTAACAGACCCATCCAACCGTCTACTTGAAATAACTGAACGATGAGTGAAGCAAAGCAGGCCTTTTTATTTGACTTTTTGCTTCTTTGTCCCCCATACCTGGCGATTTATAATTTCATTGATTTTAAAACTCCAAGATGGGGGTTCCAAAGACCACCCGGTTGTGGGGCAGGGTGCGCTTGGGTGATGTAGCAAGGTCTCACATAAGAATTCTGTCAGAGCTGGGTGGTGTTGCACGCCTTTAATCCTAGCACTTGAGAGGCAGAGGCAGGTGGATCTCTATGAATTTGAGGCCAGTTTGGTCTACAAAGTGATTTGGGATAGCCATGGATACACACAGAAACTGTGTCTTGAAAAACAAAAACAAAATTCTATCAGAGATTGAACATTGTGTGGTCATTTTGTCCTTGCAAGGTTTCTGGGAAGGCTTATTAAGAAGGTGGGAGGGGGGTCTGAAGGAAAGATGTGGTCAAGTTTATGTACATTTAATGATGTATCAGCCACTACTCTTGTTTCCTGTTTTTCTTTTCCTTGGCTCTTGGGGGCTCCTACCATGATGGCAGCACATTCAGAAAAGAAAGAAAACTCAAGACACCATAAGATAAAATGCTTAAGACTTGGTATTTCAACCATTCTAAGTATGCAACTTAATGATACGAAGTACACTCACAACACTATAAAGCCATTCTTTTTAATGGTCCCAAGCAAAGTTCTGAGCCAGATTGCTCTAGTTTCACAGCCCCGACTCCAGCCTCTGGTAACGTCAATTCTATTTTCTGTCAAAATGAATTTGTCTATTCTAAGAATCCCACCCAGATAGAATATGTAATATTTTCCCTCTGGGGTCTGCCTTAGGATAGAAAAATGTTTTCAAGATCCCCCCCTATTTTGGCATGTGTCAGAACTGCCATTTGTTTTCAAAGCTGAATAATACCCCATGCATATGTCATATTTTGTTAATCAACTTATTTACTGATGGGTATTTGTGTTGTATATTTGTCGGCCTTTTTGTTAGCGTAGTGAAATACCTAATAAGCCAACTGTGTAAGGCTGAGGTTTCTGCCACAGGAATGCTTGTGTGGCTGTGTTTATTGCACTCTATTCACAAAAGCTAGGGAGTGGAAGCAGCCTACGTGTGCAACGACAGACCGTGAGTGCACAGCGGAAACGCCCTTCACAGGACAATGGGATTCTATTCATTCTGTAAAGAAAACTGACACCATGAGGTTTGTGGGTAAATTGATGGGAATGGAATATACAGTGAGTGAAGTAACTCAGACCCTGAAAGACAAATGCTACACATGCTGTCTTATTTGTAAATCTTAGATCTGAGTCCTACATAAAAAGATTGTGTGTGTGTGTGTGTGTGTGTGTGTGTGTGTGTGTGTACGCGCACACCAGTGCACCACACCACACAGGGGCCTATGGAGTTTAGCAGGGACATCAGAACCCTTAGGCCTGGAGTTACAGGCATTTGTGCGCCACCGTGTGGATGCTGGAAACAAACCCAGGCCCTCTGCAAGAGTAGCAGGCATTCGTGTCTGCCTGGCCATCCCTCCAAGCCTGGGATCCAAAGCTCCAGCTTTGATTCTATGGCTTGAAATAACCCGTAGAAGCCAGGAAAGAAGAAAGGGAGCACTGGGCGAGGGGTGGGTGGGAAAGCGCTCTAGAGAAGGGGACAGTGGGACACAGGTGCAATGAAAGAGGGAAAAGGAGCGAGGGACCTCAGCTGGGAGGCTAATGTGGGGGAGGGGGAGAGGACTGAGGGGGTAAACAACGCTAAGGATGTTTTGAGAAGCCGTAAGGACACTACTACTTTATAAGCTGATTTATAGTGTGTGTGTGTGTGTGTGTGTGTGTGTATAGATAAGTGTGTGTATGTGTGTACAATATATGTGTGTGTGTGTGTGTGTGTGCATATAAGCAGACAGTTTCAGTGAATTTGCCTCCATGTGATGAGATAATGCTTTCCTGGTCCCTAGAACCGAAGAGTAACAAAATCCCCAGTGGCAGCAGGGATTCCTCCCTTTAAGCTGTTCACTGGAGTGTTTAGCAGACCACCGAAGCAATAGAAGCTGTTGCTGTTGTCCTTGGTTGGCTGCAGAACACGAGGTTAATTCTCCATTGCTGAAGACTCCACACCAGTCACAGCACGTGGAGGACGCAAGGACCCGGAAGCCTCTGCCTCTCATAGTGTTGGACGGCACTGGGCAAGCTGCCAAGGGAGGACAATGACGACCCATTCCATGGAGCTCTAAAGCCCGAGAGCTGCAACGGCTGGATCTGCACAGTGTCCCTAAGCGGCACACGAACGCAACTTTCATCTTGAGTATAATCAGTGTCTCTAATTGGTCCTAACACCCATTTGGTTGCTGGGAACTCGTGAGCCCATAGCTGGGGAGCTCATAGATCCTAGAGGAGAGCATGTTACTGAAATGTTATTACTAAAGGAATGAAGGTTCCAACTGCCTCTCAACACTCTCCTCACACTAGAGATAAACGTGGCTCTTAGCCCTAAGTAAAGAAGCTTGGTTTTGCGGTAAACACAGGCTATCAGAGAGATGCACAGCTGCCCCACATGTAGAGAATAAGTCACTGTGAGGTTTCCAGCCCCAAAGGGAGCACAGAAAAGACACCGCCTACACCTCAGCCTCAGAAAACACAGGCTGGTGGGGGAGGGGAGGGAGGGCTGGAGGCAAATACAATGTCTCATTGTGAAATTGTCAAATTAATTTAAAAAGAATTTGCTCTCTCTAGCTTCTTAAAATCACTGCAATCATAAAGTACACCTGAGGTCCTGTCAACATTTACAGAAGTGGGAGGAGCTTGTGGGGCCATGTCTTTACTATCGAACTGGAGACAGGTTCTGTGAGGAGGGACTACCCTGTTGTGTGTGTGTGCAGAGCCCACAGGGATAGCTCCAAACCCGGGATCAAATCAGACATCCCAGATGAGACCCAGCACATCACAAAACGAAACAAGCAGACATGAAGAGAGCTGTCAATTGTGGCAAAAGTATCTTATCTCTCCCCCTGGGCACTGGTTCTGATCCAAAATGGGTCAAGGGTTGTTGTTTTCTTTTTTTCCTCCCACAGAGCTTTTCTTGCTCATGTAGCAGCGCCCTCTGCCGGAGACTTCTAGCATTGCAGCCCGTGGAAATCTGCACTTTCTTCCATCACTCAAGAGATTCTGCAGTTCGTATACCACGGGTGACTTATGTCCAAGGCCAGAGCTTGTGCTCTGAGGAAAACAGAGTACCACGATCTTCGATGAATATCCAGCTTGGCTGCTTTCAGATTCCACCTAGCAGAAACCCCGTGCATGGGAAGAGGCCAAGGAGATGATGAGGACTGTTCCCCTGAGCGTCTGCGGTCTCAGATGTACCTGTGGCCGACCATGCATAGAAGCCGCACAGCCCACGCAGTCAGATCACTGTAGACCAGAGGCTGCCCATCTCTGTGGGATTAGGAAGTATTGCTCATCTCGGATGGCAGGAAAAGCAACAACCATGCTCGCCATAACCTGAGCCTCCCGCCACCCGAGCTTCTAAGTCTCTTCTTGTCTCCATCCCCGCAGTTAGGCTGTGTGTGGTCCTCTCCAGCGCAGAGACTGTGCTCCTAGGCTGCCTGAACCCGTGACGGTCCCAGAGTAGCTATCGCATAGCTCTCTCAAACTAACCCTTGGCATATGGAGAGTTAAAAAAAAAAAGTTCATTTAATGGTCAGTGTTGATGTGTCACACAGGGGAAACGACTGTCATACTAAATGCCCCAACTCCGTAGAACACGTGTGGGGAATCTGAGCTTTCACAGAAGCAAGGGCTGTCACTCTTTCTTCACCAGGTTTACCATGGTGCCTTTCTCTGAGGATTAAACATTGGCAAGAACCGGAGCCACGAGCGACGGCGGAGGATGTGGTGGTGGCCGCAGCGGCGGCGGCAGCAGCTGCTCCTTTTTCTCGTTCTATTTCCTCCTCCTTGTCTTTTTCGTCTTCTTTCCTCCCTCCCCCTCCTCTTCCTCCTCCTCCTTTCTCTTTTTCTTCCTCGTTTCTTCTGCTCACTCTTTCCCTTTCCTGCTTTCATCTGTCTGTCCACCTCTTTCATGACTCCTGAGGCTCCCCTCTCTGTTGGGAAATAGAGTTTATCCTTCAGTAACTGGTGAGTTCTCACTCATGATATCACACGGACACAGCTTCTCATCAGCCAGCTGCATCCAGAAATCTCTCAGGATTACTATTGATAAGCATCAGCATGTTCCTGTTATACTGCCCTTTTTTTTTCCTGCCTGTTTTCTGTGCCGTTTCATCCCCTTTTCCTCTGTTGTTCATCTCCATGGTTTGGTGGCTTTGTGTGTTGGTTAAGTTTTGTTTCCCCTTCTTCCTCTGTCTGGCGAATCTGCTCCACTATTGGGTCTTTAAATTTTTATTTGTTTTAATTTTAAATTCATTTTATTGAAATATTTATTATTATGTCTGCAGTGTTCTGACTGCATGTACACCTGTAGGCCAGAAGAGGGCATCAGATCACATTACAGATGGTTGTGAACCACCATGTGGTTTTGGGAATTGAACTCAGGACCTTAGGAAGAACAGACGGTGCTCTTAACCACTGAGACATCTCTCCAGTCCTTATTTAATTCTTTAAAATATAATATATTTGCATCATTTCCCCCATTTCTTTGCACTTTCCCCATCTTCTTGTACTTAGCAGCTTTCCTTGCGCATGTCGTGGCGCCCTCTGCTGGCGACTCCTGGAACTGCAGCCCGTGAGAACTGGGAGGCTCTTCTCTCTCTCAAGAGATTCTGCAGTTAGTGTGTACCGCAGGCTGATTTATGTCCAAGGCACAGGGTTTGTGCTCTGAGGAAAACAGAGTACCGAGACCTTCAATGAAGACCCAGAATTGGGAAGGACCCCACCTCTCTAGCTACCCAATTTATGCTCTCTTGTAGCTTTCCCTTGTTCCTGAGGAACAGGGGATTTGGATGGCCTGCAAGTTTCATGGATTGACCTTGGGGAACTGATGGAGAGATAAACCTGTTTTGTTGATAAACCTGTTTTTTAGGATCCCAAGTGTGGGATTGGAACGGTCTTGTGAGAGAACAGGTGATGTTAATCCACTAGAAGACCGACCACCTGGTGTGGGAGCTTGATTGTTGCCCGCTGAAAGGATCCTGTGACCAGACTCTGGGAGAAGATATATAAAGGAGCCCAGAACTGGAGGCGGGGCCTTTTGGAGACTTGGGATAGTTTTGCCTATTCATGGCTCCACTGCGAGACGCTCTTAGAGAGAACCAGAGAGAACCGCTCAAGGGAAGGCTTCAGGGCTCCGGCTCCTGCTGAGGTTTCGGGTTCTGGTTACTCCAGGTTCCAGCAGAAGAAATCCTGCTGATAACGCCAGGAGAAGCACTCCTTGGAACTGATATCCTTACTGTTTTGTTATTGTGTTCCTTAATCCTCTTTTCCTATTGGTTTGGTTAGTCGGGTTACAAGTGACATATGCTCGGTTAATAAGTTGTAATGAAATATATTGATTAAGAAAATTGAGCTTACAGGGAAACCACTTCCGTAAGATAGCTCAACTTTATTTAGGATGAACAAAGATTGAAGAGTCGGTGGGGGTTCCCAGGATAGGTGCACATAATTGGTTTAGGCTAGGGATTTAATTTGCATTTGGCAGCACAGTATGGAGCACAGTACTTAATTATCCTATAAGCGCAGGGAGGGGAGAGCTAGCAGGGAACTGTGCCAAAGGCCATATACCAGATATGGTTAGGGCATCTGTGCCTAAAGACACTCTGCAGATGAGGTCAGGCAGGGAGTAAGAGGCCCTGCTGGGGAGAGGGAGTCCTCTGTCTAACATGGAGCTCAGAAAGGCTATCTGGACTGGGAGGACTGCAACCTCAAACAGCGGGGTCCTCCAGCACTCACTCACTCTCTCTCTCTCTCTCTCTCTCTCTCTCTCTCTCTCTCTCTCTCTCTCTCTCTGTCTCAGAATAAAATAAACCAAAATAATCCTCCAAACAGAAAATGAAAATCAAAGTAAGAAGACATGTTTTCAACACATTATGTTTTTATGATGGTATTTACTATCTTTTCAGTTCTAAATGTAATTTCTTTCTTTCTTTCTTTCTTTCTTTCTTTCTTTCTTTCTTTCTTTCTTTCTTTCCTCTGCTGTGATTAAAGGCATGCGCCACCAGGCATATCCAATGCAACATTTCTTTAAGCATTTATATTAAATCTAGACTGTAGGTGATGAAGTTCTTCAGTTTTTGTTATTTTGGAAAGTCTTTATTTCTCACTCACTTGTGAAGAATACCTTTACTGTACAGTATTATCCTTTTTTATTCCTTGTGTGACTTAAAATGATCTTCATGTGATATTATGGTCTGTACGGTTTCTGCTGAGGGATCCACTGAGAATTCACGCAGAGTGATCTGACCTTTCTCCGGGTCTTTTCTAACTTCGCGTTTGTTTGGTTCTTTTGAGTGTGCTCCAGAGAGAATATTTTTTAGTTATAATTAGAGTTCTTTGGTCTCTCGTGTCTGCTCTTGAGGTTTTCATTAGGTGATCTTTGGCTCTTGGAGGGAGAGCCATTACCAGGAAATAGGAGAAAAGTTCATTGAAATTACATATATTTGCATAGAATTGTATGTTTTATAGGCTCTAGGTAAACACTTAATATTATCCCTTATGTATTTTTCAGACACCTTTATTGCTATTTTAACCGGTTCCCATCTTCTTTTCCATCCACCTCCTTCCTCTTCTCTAAAGGTCCCGCCCTTTCCAGTCACCTTGTGCCCTTTACCTCCCCCCCTTTTCATTGCCAGATGATTATGGGCTGGATATGGTATATATAAGTAAGTCGTACCTAACACTTTCCCAGATTATTTCATAATTGTTCTTACTGTATGTAGTTTAAAAATTAGCCTTTTAAATTAGATAGAAAAGGGAATTGTGCTTGAAATGGAACTAGTGTATACTCAAGTGTTAATTGCCTGTCCTCCAAGATGTTTACAGCTCTACGATCAGATGCTCACATGCGCCAAGTGATGCTGTGTAACCCTGCCTCCCAAATTATCCCTGATTTGCAAATAAAACTCTCTCTGTACCTGGGCTGGGTAGAAGACAGGTAGGTAGAGGGAGGGTTGGTGGGCTTGGAGGGCAGGAGGATCACGGGGAGAGGCATTCAGGAGAGGAGAGAGGGAGGAGAGAGGAGCAGGTTGCCACGGGTTAGCGTGAGTAAGAAGCATGTGAGCAGCAGGAGCTTACTGTGAGGATCGGCATGACAGAGAGAAGTCCACACGGAGCATGTGCAAGTGTTTATGGGAATTTTGGACGGGATGTGTGGCTGGGAGATAAGAAGGTCGCTCAGGGGGTTAAGATCTGCAGCCCCAATGTTTAACCATATTAAAAATATCAAAGGTTTCTGTGTCATTTATTTCTATAATATCAGCTTAAACAATAACTGCTGCATTTAGTAATCATATGAATCAAAATTAAATATTAATAATAATACAACAATAAGGGAAATTGGTCTGTAATTCCCTTTCTTTGTTGGGTCTTTGTGTGGTGTAGGTATCAGGGTAATTGCAATCTCGTAAAAAGAATTGAACAATGTCCCCTCTGTTTCTATTTTGGGGACTACTTTGAGGAGTATCAGCATTAACTCTTCTTTGAAATCCTGGTAGAAATTTTCACTAAAACCATCTAGCCCTGGGCTTGTTTCTTGGCTGGAGGACTTAATTTCTGATTCTATTCCACTAGGAGTTATAGGTCTGTTTAAACTTCTTATCTGATTTTAATTTACTGTTGGTAATAGGTATAAAGAAAATTATCCATTTCTTTCAGATTTTGCAATTTGGTGGAATAAACATTTTCAAAATTGTCCCTATGATTTAGATTTGACTGGATGATCTGACTACTTGTGAGAGTAGGAGATTGATGCTACCCACCATCACAGTGTGAGGGTCAATATGTGAGTTTAGCTGTCTGTAGTAGTGTTTCTTTATAAACTTGGGTGCCCTTTCTGGTACATATGTTTACTTTTGTTGTTGTTTTTGGTTTTTGGTTTTTTGAGGCATAGCCTTGGCTGCCCTGGACTCACTTTGTACAATGCCCAGGCTGGCTTTGAACTTAGAGAGATCCGCCTGCCTCTGCCACCCAAGTGGCGGAATTACAGTGGTGCACCAACTCAGTCTGCATACATGTTTAGAACCACGGTGTCCTCTCTGTGGATTTTTCCTCTGATGAGTATGTAGTGCCCTTCTCCATCTGTTTAAAGTCCATCTGTCAGATATTAAACTGTGTACACCTTCTTTCTTCTTGGGTGCGTTTGCTTGAAATACTTTTCCCCATTTTTTCTCCCTGAGGTGATGGTGTCTATCCTTGGTAGTAAGATGTGTTTCTCAGATGCAGCCGAATATGATTTCCAATCCAATCTCGTAGTCTGTGTCTTTTTATTGGGGAACTGAGCATATTGATGTTGTAAATATTAATGACAGTTTTTAAAATTATTCCTGTTATTTTTGTTGTTATGGTATGGGTTTTGTCTCTCTTTAGATGGACTGTTCTCAGATGATTTATTCCTTGTGTCTTCTTGAGTTTAGTTAACCTCTTCACACTGAAGTTTCCCTTCTACTGCCTTCTGTAGAGACGGATTGCCAGGCAGACATTGCTTAAATTTGCTGTGTGGAATGTTTTTCTTTCTCTGTTGATTGTGACTTATAGTTTTGCTGGGCATAATGGTCTGGGACGGCATTTGTGGTCTATAGGCCCCTCAGAGATCTTCAGTGAGAATTCGGGTGTTGTTATAATGTGCCTGCGCTTATATTTTACTAGTCATTTTCCTTTGCAGCCTTTAATATTCTCTCTTTGTTCTGAACATTTAGTGTTTGACTGTTGTGTTGTTGTAGCTTCCCTAGCAGGGGCTTTTGGTGTTCTGTGTACTTCTTGCACCTTGATAAGCATTTCCTTCTTTATATAGGGGAAATTTCCTTCTTTATATAGGGAAAATTTCCTCCTATCACTTTGTAGCTGGATTTCTTCTTGTTCCTCTATCCTTATGAGTTGTAGATCGGTCTTTTCATAGTGTTCCAGATTTTCCAGATATTTTGTACCCGTGTTTTACCTACGACTAAACTATCCATCTCTTCTACCTTGTCCTTAACATATGAGATCTTTTTCTTTTCTTTTTTTAAAAAAAGTATTATTTATTTATTATTATGTATACAGTGCTCTGCCTGTATGTACACCTGCAAGCCAGAAGAGGGCATCAGATCACATTATAGACAGTTGTGCGCTACCATGTGGTTGCTGGGAATTGAACTCAGGACCTCTGGAGGAGCAGCCAGTGCTCTTAACCTCTGAGCCATCTCTCCAGCCCCTGAGATCTCATTTTCCTGTTAAATCTGTTGGTGAGTTTTTTATTTGGCATCCTAAATTTTTCATTTTCAGCTTTATTTCAATTTGGGTTTTCATCAGGGACAATTTCTTTCTTTCTTTCTTTCTTTCTTCCTTCCTTCCTTTTTTGAGACAGGGTTTCTCTGTGTAGCCTTGGCTGTCCTGGACTCACTTTGTAGACCAGGCTGGCCTTGAACTCACATTGATCCACCTGCCTCTGCCTCCTGAGTGCTGGGAATTAAAGGTGTGTGGCACCACACCTGGCCCAACAATTTCTTTGTTAAACACTACTTTCATATCTTGAATAATTTTCATGATTTTATTACAATGTTTTGCATTTTCTTGGATTTAGTTGAAGTATTCGTATCCTCTTTAAGGTCCTTGAGCATATTCATAATTATTATTTTAAAGCCCTTGTCTTGTGCTTCAGCTATATTATGTTTTTAAGGGTCTTCTGTACTAGAATTACTGACTTGGTGGAGCCATATTGTCTTGCTATCAATGTTTGTGTTTTTCTGCTAGCATCTATGTATCTGTATTTATGCTTTTTGGGGGAATTTCTTGGTATTGATACCTGGACTTTTTTGGGGGGTGGGTGGGTGGGTGTTACATTTTTTGGTTGCTGTTACCCTTCTCTGGGTCCCAGGCGAATGTGGTGGCTCTGGTGGTACCTGGTAGAGAGGACTCCTGTGGCTTACTGGGTGACATAAAGGAATAGAGATGGGCTAGTAGAAAGGGGTAAATGGGGTGGTGGGGAGGAGCGAGGGAGAATGCTGGGGTCTGCTCTGAGAGGCAGCGAGGTAGGATAAGAGGAGAGGCTTCTGCAAGCAGGCTGCAATAGGAGTGAGAGTAAGCTGGGAGAGGCGCGAATGAAAGACAAGAAGGAAGTTAAAACTGCCTACTTGATCCTCAGCCCAGTATAGAGCCAAGATTCTTTCTGTGCTGGGATCACTAATGAACCTGAAAGCGTGTGGCTCACTAGAGACCCAGGGGACTACCACAGTGGGAGGTGGGACATCCCTCTCTTGAGGGAAGAAGTCTAAAAACTCTTCTAGATAGACTTGACATCTGAGGTGACTCTTAAATATTTGAGACACGGTGACACATGAAAGAAGACACAAACAAAGCAAACAAAACCAAAAAAACAAAAGACAAACAACAACAACAACAAAAACTTAGAAGGCAATTTCATCTTGCAAATAGGGTGTACCAGAACTCAAACCAGGCAAGTGACGTGCTTAGCCGAGATGGTCTTTTACGTTCATCTCTGATGTAGGCGGTGGCTGCATTTCAATCCATTGGTCGGAGCTCGACTTCACAGTCTGACACTATTGGCTAATTGGTGTAACCAGGGGAGGGGAGGTTCAATAAATATGGCTCTTCTTGGGCTAACCATAAAATAAATGTGTGTGTATATATATAAAATTTAATGTTTATATATGCTGTTATATAGTAAACATTGAATTATATATGTATATATGCATATGCATATATATCCTCAAAAATGTCAGGCTTTTACTATTAGGGACATTTTGGATTCTTCCCCATACAGTTCCCTTGGTCAAGAAGTCTGTGTCCAGCCTTATGGAGGCCTTGGTGGAGACAAAGTAGCTGCCCATGCGATGATGCTATGAAAACAAAAGCCTGGTAGCCAGGACACTGCTCTTTGACCGTCAAAGAAGGGAATGTGCTGGGGCTTCTTGACCAGCAAAGGAAAAGAAAAGCAGAAAGCAGCCACACTGACTGAGCAATGTCCGCAAGCTTGACTCCATCTTTTCTGTAAGTCTTTGCCCCTTGTTTAGTGTGCCTTTCCATAGACCTGGTATATAGTCATAGTATATAGTCTATAGTATATAGTCTATAGTCATAGTATATAGTATATAGTCACAGTATATAGTATATAGTATATAGTCATAGTATATAGTGTATAGTCATAGTATATAGTATATGGTCACAGTATATAGTCTATAGTCATAGTATATAGTATATAGTATATAGTCATAGTATATAGTATTTAGTATATAGTCATAGTATATAGTATATAGTATATAGTCATAGTATATAGTATAGTGTATAGTATATAGTCATAGTATATAGTATATAGTGTATAGTATATAGTCATAGTATATAGTATATAGTATATGGTATATAGTCATAGTATATAGTGTATAGTATATAGTCATAGTATATAGTGTATAGTATATAGTATATAGTCATAGTATATAGTATATAGTCATAGTATATAGTATATGGTCACAGTATATAGTCTATAGTCATAGTATATAGTATATAGTGTATAGTATATAGTCATAGTATATAGTATATAGTGTATAGTAGTATATAGTCATAGTATATAGTGTATAGTATATAGTCATAGTATATTATATCGTGTATAGTATATAGTCTAGTATATAGTATATAGTATATAGTATATAGTCATAGTATATAGTGTATAGTATATAGTCATAGTATATAGTATATAGTATATAGTATATAGTCATAGTATATAGTGTATAGTATATAGTATATAGTATATGGTATATAGTCATAGTATATAGTGTATAGTATATAGTCATAGTATAGTGTATCTATTAGTATATAGTCATAGTATATAGTATAGTCATAGTATAGTATATGGTCACAGTATATAGTCTATAGTCATAGTATATTATATAGTGTATAGTATTAGTCATAGTATATAGTATATATATAGTCATAGTATATAGTGTTAGTATATAGTCATAGTATATAGTATATATGTTATAGTATATAGTCATAGTATATAGTATATAGTGTATAGTATATAGTCATAGTATATAGTATATAGTGTATAGTAATAGTCTAGTATATAGTATATAGTATATAGTATATAGTCATAGTATATAGTGTATAGTATAGTCATAGTATATAGTATATAGTATATAGTATATAGTCATAGTATATAGTGTATAGTATATAGTCATAGTATATAGTATATAGTATATAGTATATAGTCATAGTATATAGTGTATAGTATATAGTCATAGTATATAGTATATAGTGTATAGTATATAGTCATAGTATATAGTATATAGTGTATAGTATATAGTCATAGTATATAGTATATAGTATATAGTATATAGTCATAGTATATAGTGTATAGTATATAGTCATAGTATATAGTATATAGTATATAGTATATAGTCATAGTATATAGTGTATAGTATATAGTCATAGTATATAGTGTATAGTATATAGTCATAGTATATAGTATATAGTGTATAGTATATAGTCATAGTATATAGTATATAGTATATAGTATATAGTCATAGTATATAGTGTATAGTATATAGTCATAGTATATAGTATATAGTATATAGTATATAGTCATAGTATATAGTGTATAGTATATAGTATATAGTCATAGTATATAGTGTATAGTATATAGTCATAGTATATAGTATATAGTGTATAGTATATAGTCATAGTATATAGTATATAGTATATAGTCATAGTATATAGTGTATAGTATATAGTATATAGTCATAGTATATAGTATATAGTCATAGTATATAGTATATGGTCACAGTATATAGTCTATAGTCATAGTATATAGTATATAGTCACAGTATATAGTCTATAGTCATAGTCTATAGCATATAGTATCGCGGGACTTTCAGACCCCCCAGCGGTATAAATAATGACACAGAGGCTTTCTAATATTCTGAAGCTTAGCCTTTCAGCTTCCCAGCCAGCTATCCAGCTTAATGCAGTTAATCTCGGTACTACATCCTGCCACGTGGCTAGCTCTGTTACCTCTTTGCTCTTGTTCATGGCCGTCTACTCCAGAACTTCTGCCTTTGCCTTCTTCTCCCAGACTCCTCCTCACTGTCAGAAGTTCTGCCCTCCACTTTCTGCCCAGCTATTGGCCACCACATCTTTATTACAACCAGTAGGCAAGTGAGGAAGGACAAATATTTACAAGACCAGTGATGGACCATGGAAATAACAATACCAAGCTCTGGCTGGTACTTTGTTCTCTGCCCATTTAGCAATCAGCAATTGAATAGACAGAGACACACCTCCACACCACAGCTCAGTCTCAGCCAAGATGCTGTGTGAAACCTTGCTAGATTACCCAATAGCCCTCTCTTGCTCCACATCCAGGCTACCTTTAGAATCACACCTTGCAGCTTTAAAATAATCAATGAAATGATAAGTTACCATGTATGGGAGATGAAGTGGCAAAAAAAAAAAAAAAAAAATCACATTTAAAACGCCCTGTTGTACTTATTTTGTTCTTTTGAGCATGGGCCCTGCCCAATGTGCTAGCATAAATAAAAGCTGTTCCCTGTAGGAGCCTTCTTTTTTTTTAATCAGAATCCCACAATACCATGCTCTTGAACTATATATAAATTTCACTTAAATTATAAGTTCCTGAGAAACACTGGGCTTTGGAAACCTTGAAATACATAAAGAATTAACCTTATTTTCAGGAGGTAACTTTTTGCCATAGAGAATATTTACGTTTTATAAGGAGCCCTTTCTCAGTCCGTCCTCTGTTCCCTTCTGTCATCTCTTTGCATCTTCCTGTGACTTCCTTACGCTCTCCCTGGTCTGCCGCTGAACCTGTGCAGTCTTGACTGTGCTGTCTTTTCCATCCATGACCATTTTGCCCATTTGCACCCCTTTTCTGCCCATTATCACTCGCTCTTACATGCTACCAAGATCACTGACAGCTGAAGGGCCAAGGTCCCAATGCTTGGACACATAGGAGAGGTGTAAGGTCCATGTGTCCAAGATCATGCCTGATGTCGTGTTCCCTTTGCCCAAGGATTGATCATTAACCCAGTGCCCACATAAAGACAGAGTGATGCTTAGGGAGGGAACAGAACCTGCCAAAGCCATGGCTAGCACTTTAAGTCCTAGCTCGATGGCTCCGACTGAGGAGCCTCCTGTAGTGTCACAGCGCATTCAGAATGCTGCTGACATCTCTGTCATTGTCATCTACTTCATAGTGGTGCTCGCTGTGGGGCTGTGGGTATGTGGAAACCATATGGGCTTTCGGTGGGCACCAGGCTTGGGGGTCAGTGTCGTAGGGCAGAAGAGGGGTGTCGTGAGGGACTGAGACAACAATGGGTTCTTGCTAGTGTCATTGTCTTCCTATCTGAATCACTTTCTGGTGTGTGGTAGTGCCCAGTGGGCTCATTTTTGAGGCAGAATAATTATTATTTGACTACAGGGAGGACTGCGAACAGCAGACTGGCTCTGTTTGCATCTCTAGCACCTAGAATAAAGGGAGAAAAACATGTTATCTCATTTTCTTTAATTGTTTGAACTTCTAGCTTGGTGGGCTGGCCTCTTGCATCATTTGTGATCTCTTCATCTGTTTTCAGGACTGAACTCTGTGCTGCAAATTCTTACACAGCACAGCACACACAGCACAGCACAGCTCAGGTCATATACCATTCCCACAAGTGACAGGAAACAGCTGTTTTTCAGAGAGGACGACTTCTTAAAATCCTCCTAGTGCTCTAACTCTACTGAAAATGGTCCCTGCGACAGTCACTAGAGAGTGTGTGTCTCTGAGAGAGAACTCACTCCTGCCAGCGCCTGTCCATGTGTCTGGAGCTGTGACACACCAGCTGCTGTGGTCTGATGTCTCTCTTTCTTCCTCAGTCAATGGCGAAAAGCAACAGAGGCACTGTTGGAGGCTTCTTCCTGGCTGGTCGGGATGTGGCCTGGTGGCTGGTAAGTGGGCTGGAGATTTCTGAAGATGAACTAATTTATTCTTCCATGCATCCATGCATTCATCCATCCATCCTCTCTCTCTCTCTCTCTCTCTCTCTCTCTCTCTCTCTCTCTCTCTCTCTCTCTCTCTCTCTCTCTCTCTCTCTCTCTGCCCTGTTTACAAAGAGAGAATTAATAATTAATGATGTGCTGGTGGTTCCTTTCTGAAGTCCCAGAGTTCTTGTTTGTGGCTTATGAGAGAGAATTTGGAGTGTCACCAATTGAGAGGTTCGGCCTTGCCTTTAGGAACCCTCAGCTGAACTCCACTCATGTTACTTCCACAGTAGTGTCACCAAGAATTATTGGCCTTGGTTTCCTATGTGCTCTATACACTCCTCTCTCCTTCCCAACCGTGAGCTAACTCTGCCCTCTGCCAGGATGAGTCCAGGTAAGACCCTGGCCAGTCTAGTCCTGCCAGCTATTCCTGGTTAACGTTTTCCCTGGTTTTCCCAGACAGGGTTTCTCTGTGCAGCAACCAGGGCTGTTACACTTGCCCTATAGGCCAGGCTGCCTGCCTCTGCCTCCCGAGCCCTGTGACTAAAGGTGTGCTCAACCCCCACCCAGCTCCTGGTTACCCGTTATGTTGGATGCTGTCTCTGAGAGCATGCTGTGCCCCTGTGATGGCATTTGTGGCCATCCTCTTCAACTCTCGCTTTTTGGGCATTTTCCTTCCTGCGTTTCAATGTGTAACTATTTTTGGCTAGGATTCCATTGCAAGAGGCTGCGCCTTCCTCTCTGCCCCCAGAAGGTGTTAGAGTTGGATTCTGTGTGGGGTGGGTCCTCAAGAAATGACTCAATTAAAAATCTCCTTACTGATCCACGTAGGATGAAAGGAAATGAGGATTGGAAAATGATCTGGCTTGCTGAGCGTGCAAAATAGACTTTTGTTTTTGACATGGAGTCAGACATTGCCCTTCCCCAAGCATGCGAGTAGTAGGCAGCCCCAAAATTGCAAAGCAGCTCAATTTCACCCAACAGGCTGAACAGAAGAAACAATGCACCAAGGACTGAATGTGTGGGAGTAGATACAGCACTGCAGGGTCCTTGATACCAATTTTGCCGAACAAGGTGTGGTACTCAGCCATGGCCTTTCAGAAGACCACTCTTGGCACCCGAGGCTTAAGAAAAGCAGACAGTGGCACATAAAGGATGTCCTAGGTTGGGAGGTAGGAGAGGATTTCCTCATTCTGGAGTGTGAGGTCCTTGAGACTGGCTTAAGTCACGAAAATCTTTTGAGAGACTGGCAGTGGTCCAAAGACAGGCTTATTTAAAAGTATATTTGCAGAAACACCAAAGTACCCCCAAGGCAGTGTTCAATAAGCTTTTCCGGGAGGCAAAATTGCAAGCAAGACTGTCTAATCTTCGATAACACAATCCTGCTGTTGCATCACAAGAGTTGCCCATGGTCAATATGTTAAACCAAGGAACATGGTTGTCTTTCAGTAAAACTGTTTGTGGAAAAGAAATTACATTTATTTTCACTTTGCCCCAAATATCATCCTTCTTGAGGTTTTAAAACAATTTAGCCATTCGAAATTCGTAACAGCATCCTTGAATCTGGTGTGTTGATTGAGGGTTAGATTTGTCCTGTTGTCAGGCAACAGTGCATCCTCACCAGTGTACAAGTCACTGGAAAAACTAAACAGGGAAATCCTACCGTTAAATAATCCCGTAGCTCATGGCCCTACCCTCTCTCTCTGGAGCGGTCCACCCAAACAGCAGTTCCTCCAAAACAGATCACACACACAAGGACGCAAAGCAAGCCTTACCACAAACACTGAGGTGATTCAAAAGAACCATAGGGATTCCACAATCCGTAAAGTCTAAAAAGAAATGGATGAATTCTAGATAGATACACCCGCCCTCCCAAAGCTAAACCAAGACAAAGTTAATCAGTTAAGCAGACGTAAGATTGCTGAGGTCAGGTGTTAAATTAGTATGAAAAGAATTCAGGTCCTATGAAAATAAGCCATCAGTGGACTAATGCAGTCTTTAGGACTAGTCAAGTGGAAAAAAAAATATGTTTTAAAGAGGAGTTTTCTTAGCTCCATTGGTCTAGTAGTGGAATCATAGGCATGCACTGCTGTATTGGGCAGAGCAACATGTTTTTTGTTTTTGTTTTGTGAACTAGGGTCTTAGTGTATGGCAGAGGCTCTTACTTTACCCTCCGTTTGTTAAGTTTACACTCATGTGCTACCACATCCAGCATGCAAGGTAATTGTTTTGCATTGTGTATGTCTGTGGTATTGGTATGTGCATGGATGCATGTTTGTGTGTGTATGTGTGTTAAGTTGTGCAACTGTGTGGGTATACCCTCATGTGGGAGCCTAAAGTTGACATTCGATGTTTTCCTGGATCACTCTCCACTTCATTGATTTACACAAGGTCTTTCCCTGACTCTGGAGCTCATCTAGCTAAACCCAGCATGACCCTAAAGGACCCATTTTCTATCCTTGATTTCTGACATTACAGGTGGCTGACACAACTGCCTGGTTTACTGGGTTCTGAAGTTTTCTGGTTCTTAATAATGGTCCTCACCCTTGCATCCAGACCACTTTATCCACTGAGCCACCTTTCCAGTCCCTCAAGGCATTTTTAAAAAGGAAGCCATCAGAGGGTATTTTTCACTGAAATACAATGATATACCCTATGTAAACTGGTTTTCTTCTGCCTCAGATATTTTGTCTTTTTTGCAATAAAACAAAAGAATTCCTCCAGAATAACACACACACACACACACACACACACACACACACACACACACACACACACAATTTCAGCCCATGAGCTGAAGTTGGTGAAATCCTGTTCTAAGAAGTAATTTAAACATGGCGTCAACTCTGCTGTCAATAGCTCTACTTTGGATCTTTTAACTCCACCCACACTCTCTTCTCTTGCATTTCAGATGGGCGCCTCTCTCTTTGCCACTAACATTGGCAGTAACCACTTTGTGGCCATGGCTGGGACAGGAGCAGCTTCAGGAATTGCTGTTGTAGCAATACTATGGAATGTAAGTGCTGTCAAAGGATTTCCTCTGACCTAACATGCACTTTCACTTTTCCGTTGATTGATTGAACTCTCAATTTTCTCTCTTCTTCCTAGACCCTATATTTCTAGAAATCAACTATATAAAATACAAAATCAATGGTTTCCATCTTTGAGACATTTATATTCTGATAGAAGAAACAAACGAACTCAGTAGTGTAGAAAACACCGGGAGAAAATCGTGCATAGTGTCCTGAGGGATCCTTTGGGAGGAATCCCACACAGATAATAGAGGGGACTTGGCACATGCTACAGGAACTTGAGCTTATCTTTTCCGCACAATGTTTGTATGTGTACTGTGTGTGCATGCTGGTGAGGGGGAGGACACTAATGCAGAAGAAAGCCAGACCACGGTCAAAGTTTAGACAGACCATCCCCGAGTGGACTTAGGAATGACTGAGAGTCATCATAAACACCTTCGCTCTTCCCTTGATACATATTTCTTTTAATTTGACGCTGGTAACAGGAAAGCCTCCAATATACACCCGGCCTCCAGATGCGCCCTTTGGCCAGTGTTTGGTTCTGATAGTACCGTAAACTTTGCCTCTAGAGTCACGTTCCATTGGCCCTCTTGGATGCAACTTTCAGGCTGAAGCTCAGCTGTCCTCCTTTAGACTGTGACACTGTGCTTGTCTAATCTGCACAAGGTGTGGTTTCCACCTCTGTATGACAAGGAAAACTGGTTAGAGTCGCTGGCTCACTGGGTTGCTGAGGAAATATGGTTACACCTGTCAAGAACCCACAAGCACAAGTTAAGATTGGTTATGTCTTTGCTGATGTTTTCTCTGGGGAGATATGATTAGCACCAAGAATCTCCAAATAGCTTGGGATGCCCTTCTGATTGCTTTACCTATTCAAGAATATCATGCTCACAGCCTGCCATCCAAGGGCAACACTTTGTCATAAACATTTTATGCTTTTTCAGTGGCCCAAGTATGCCCCACTCTGCCATGTTGTCTGATCATTTTCCACCTCAGACCTTGGGTCACGTCCTATGTCTCAGAAAGTGTTAGCTTCTGAATCATAAACAGGGAGGAAAGGAAGGACAGTTGTCCAAAGATCGTAACTGTTTCAGTGGGACAAGATTTAATAAAAATAGTTATTTTGGTTTGTCTTGGTTACTTGGCTGGTTTTTGCTTTTTGTTTTTTGCTATTTTTCTACTCTATGGCCTGCATCTCACAAGCAGTGCCTCCTCAACTCTAACATTCTCGTCTTGGTTTCTTATAGGCCATGTTTATGGTGCTGCTTCTTGGGTGGGTGTTTGTCCCCATCTACATCAAGGCAGGGGTGAGTATTCACAGACCTACAAGTGGGTCTTCCAGAAGGAATCTCCAGTACGCTTCTCTTCGCTAACGTCTTTGTAGTGAAACTCAATACTCAACCTTCTTCGCATGGTCTACCGCTAAAAATGTATAGGTAGTGAAAATTCCATTCCTTTCCTGGGAAGTTCGGTACGGAATGTGGCCACAGGTGGGTGAGGACTGTACTGCTTTGTGGAATGGCCACTGTGGTTGTGTTTACCTGGTGTAGGACCTGAGTCGAGGACCACTGTGTGCTCTCAGGGGAGTTCATGAGAAGCAACCAACAATGACCTGGCATTATCCTGAGGGGCATCGCTCCTGTAGACAGGAAAAGTCAGACCCAAGAGTGCTAGAGAAAACATTCAGAAGCTAAACACCATGAGAGATTCTGCATTATCTGTAGGTCGGTTAAAATATAAAGAGCAGGAAGAGTGGCAGAAGATGGAGGTGGGTTTGCATGGGATGGGGTTCAATTCTGAAAGATCCTCATGCTGCCTCTGGGAAGTGGCAGAAAGCTAAAGTTCATGACCAGATTTGTTTTTAGGAACCTCTACTCAATCAACGGAGAGAAGAAAGAACTCGATTAAGTGGCCTCTGGGAGGCAACTTGACAGAGACATTACAAAATAAATCACAATCTCCTGGGGAGGAAGTTGATTGGAAGAGGGAGATCTTGCTGAGACAGAGACAATTGGATTCATGACAAATGAGAGTTATGAGTTGTAGTGAGAATTTGGTTTCTCTAAGAAGCACAGGAAGATTATATGATGTGCTTTTCTTTTGATCCAAGGTGTAAGGATCTGGGGCTGGTTTGCAGCAGCTGACTATGATTTGCCTCATTCTCTGGTGGGGGTGTGCTTTTGCCAAATGCAGATAGTGTGTGCCGTTTGGAATTCTGGGGACTTTGCGGAGGGTATATACAGGCTAGGGTCCCAAGAGGTTGGGGTGGGGAGGCTGGTTGTTGGTTGTTGGTTGGTTGCTATTGGTGGTGGTTTGTTAGGTAGTTATGTGCAAAGAATAAACAATAAGAAGAAATTCAATTAATATCTTGACAGCAAAGATCAAACTTGCCCCAAGGAACTTGATGCCCTCATCAGCAGGAAGCAGTCTAACGATAACGTCACCCCCTTTCTGACCCCTGATTTTATTTGGGGGTCTCTTTTTCTTTCCTCTCTATCCTTGTTTCTCTCTTATCTACCGTTAAGGGGTGAAGCATGGTGGGGGGAGATCAAGGGAGGGAAAGGGAAGAACCCACAAAGTAGCAAATCCGGCCCCAGTGGGCGGCATTAGGAACAGCTCAGAGGTGTGAGGCCTGATGGTCTGGAGCGAAGGAGCTGCCTTTAGTGGAGCTGGAAACTATAGAGAGGTGCTGATGTGTGAACAGGAAACGATAGAGAGGTGTTAATGTGTAAACAGGAAACGCAATGACTCACTCTGGAAATGGGTGTTCAGAGTGTGTATTAGTCAATTTTGTGTACCTATCTAAAGGTCAGAAACAGAGTACTTTCTAAAGAAAACAAGTTTATTTAGCTCACAGTCAGGGAGGTGAGACCAGATACTTCCTGGAACACTTTTCCTGCTGTTGCATCAAAATATGGGGAAGAAATGGAAAAATATAGTGATGAGCCAGAGAAGGAGTCAAGCGTGCTCCGTGCACTTGCTTTATAGATGCGAGTTTCTAAAGAACTCTCTCACTCTGTAAGAACAGCATAATCCACCTGCGGTGCTGGTGCTCCCAGTGCCAAACTGTCTTCCCACTTGGCCCCACCCTGCGTAGATGACCCAATCCCAACACCACTACGTGGGACACCAAATGGGAGCCTCATGAGACCTTTGGGAGACACATCACCCAAGTCATACAATTCTGTCCCTGGTCTCCAAAGAGAGTGCCTGCCTCATAGTATAAACACTCTCAGGCTGTGGTAATGGTTCCAAAGTCTGAGGTCATTCTAGAAGCAGCTCAAAAGTCCAAATCTGAAGTCTTATCTCACTATCAGAGAAATCTTAGCTGTGAGACTTAGAAACAAACGGCAAATACCAAAATTTATCTGCTGTCAAGACAAAGTGATGACACAAGTGTAAGATGAACATTTACATTTCAATATGGAGAAACAGGTTTACCTAAAGAGGCTGACATTTCCCATCGGGGAGAAAAAAAAAAAAAAAGTAGAAAAAAAAAATCCTCTCAGAACATTAAAGCTTTCTTTTCCAGATAGATTCATAGACTTTCATGTGTTTTATTCATTTCATTGTGTATTTATTTTTTAATTAATTTTTTTCACACAATATATTATTCTTTCCCCTCTCCTAGCCACTCTCAGATTGTCTTTACATTACTACATACCCTTCATGGGTTTTCCCTCTCTTTAAAAAGAAAAAGAAAGAAAAATACTAAAACAAACCAAAACAACACTAACAAAACCCAAACAAACAAAATCATGGAATCCGTGTTGTGTGTGCAGCTCCCTCTGAGCATGCGCGATATACCCAGTGATATCAACGAGAGAAAACCGATTCTTTCTTAGCAGTTGTCTGCTATAAATAACTTCTTGAGTAGCAGAGGGACTTTGTGCTCTCTTCCTTTTTTCTGTGCTGGGTGGTATCTGGATTGAACTTGTACAGGTTGTGCACACACTGTCACAGTCTCTGTGAGTTCGTTTGTCCCTTCGCCATGTTTGGCTGGAAACTGCTGTTTCTTTAGCGTGGTTCACCACTTATGGCTCTTATGCACTTTCTGTGTAGACCCGCATAGATCGCTGTCTTAGCTGGTATTCCATTGCTGTGAAGAGACACCATGACCAAGACAATTCTTGTCTTCTTTCTTTTTTCTTTTTTTTTTTCCAAGACAGGGTCACTCTGTGTAGCCTTGGCTGCCTTGACTCACTTTGTAGACCAGGCTGGCCTTGAACTCACAGCGATCCGCCTGCCTCTGCCTCCCGAGTGCTGGATTAAAGGTGTGCACCACCACGCCTGGCTGACCAAGACAATTCTTACAAAGGAATGCATTTCATTGAAGCCTGGCTCACAGTTTCAGAGGTTTAGACCAGTATCATCACGGCAGGGAGCCTGGGTGGCAGGAAGCAGGCACATGTGGCGCTGAAGAAGCAGTCAACAGCTAAATCCTGGCTGACAGATTCTGGCCTTGACATGAGCTTTTGACACCTTAAAGCACACCTACAGTGACACTCCAACAAGGCCACACCTTCTAATCCGTTTATTTCTTTCAGATAGTGCCACCTCCTGGTGACTAACCATTCAAATACATGAGCCTAAGAGGGCCATTTTTATTCAAACCACCACACTCACTGAGCTTTGAGGGGAAGGATGTGATAAAGACCTCCCATTTAGTGCTTAGTGCTACAAAATCATGGATCAATTCTGAATCTCTGTCCTAATTACCATCTACTACAAAAAGAAGCTTCTCTGATGATGGTTGACTGGTACACTGATCTATGGATATAGCATACGCCATTAGAATATATTTTCTTGTTTTGTTCATTCAGCAGACTAATAGTAGAAGGTTTTCCCCTATGATTCATGATCTATCTTGTCTCATCTTGGCATCATTAACAGTGTCATGTATGGCTCCAATCTCTTGGAACAGATTTTATTTATTTAAAAAATTGTTTTGAGATAAGGTTTCTCTGTGAAGCCTTGGCTATCCTGGACTTGCTTTGTAGACCAGGCTGGCCTTGAACTCACAGAGATCTGCTTGCCTGTGCCTTCCAAGTGCTGGGATTAAAGGTGTGTGCCACCGCGCCCAGTTTGGAACAGATTTTAAATCTAATCCAACAGTGGTTGGTTACTCTCATAGCATTTTTGCCGTTATTGCATCAATGGGTATATCTTGCAGAAAGATTGGTACTGCAGCTCACAGGGTTTGTAGGTGGGTGAGATTGGTATTTTTTTCTCTACTATTTTTTTTAAAAGCACAATAAATACTGCTCAGTAGGGGTGACTCTTCTAGTTGAGCACCACCTTTATTTCTTTTTAACGACGTACGTATGTGGTAACATGTGCAATAAGATCTTACCATTAGCTTGTGGAAGGTAACTAGTAGCATTGACAATAGCCTGTGATGTTTGGAGTGCGGTTTGGGCCCCACTGGCCAATAACATAAAAAGATACAATTTATTTCTGGTACTGAGGGTTTATTTGGTAGGATATGTGTCTAATTAGATCTTTGGTACACAAGGAAGGCAGTTCTAAGAGGAAAGTTTATAGGTTTAAATATTCTCTAATGTGAGTTGGGTGAGGTACTGATCTATCCTTTAGCAGAATAATATTATTAGGCTTTCCCCTAGGCCTGTTAACCTACCTAGTCATGTTCTTAGACCCTTTAGCACTGTCAGCTATGGATTCCATTTCATGGAGTGGCCTTAAATTTGATCACAAAGTGGTTGGTTACTCCCATAACCTTTTTGTCACTATTGCACCAGTATGTCTTGAAAGCTGGTTGCTCCTATAGGTCATAGGGCTTGTCTCCAGGTCATTTTGATGATTACCTTTCTCCTCCAGTAGCATGCTTTGCAGTGCCATGGATGCTAATCAGTAAGGGTGAAGGTTCTAGTTAGTCACTAGCTTGACTTCTCTTTGTTCAGTGACATAAATAACTGTTGTCTTCAGAAATCGGGCATACCATCAGGGTGTGGAAAATAACCAATAGCCTGTGGTATTTAGGGGACTAACACGGGGGCCCCTTTGCCAATGACTCAACAAGATGTAATTCATTCCTGGCACAATAGTGGCACTGGCTTCTGGAATATTGTCTTGGTTGTTCATGTTTGTGGGTTTTTGTTTGTTTTTGCGCTGGGATTTAGGCATCTGGAGTTATGCCAAGTATTTCTTGCCATGGATATATAGTCTTGTTTTTGTTGGGTGGGTATTTGATTTTTTTGGTTACCCTGATCTGACAGGTTACTGATCATCCGAATGATGCTTGGGTTTCCAGTCTTGAGACCACTCTGGCTGGATTTCAGGTCTCAGACTCTAACAGGACCCAGAGCTTTCATTTTGGTTAGAACCGTGAGTTCAGATTCTAGACAGTTCCAGATCAGTGAAGTGGGTGGTGGGGGTGAAAGTCAAGCAAGAAAGGCAAGGCGCCTCATGGGGGTGGGCAGCAGGGGCAGAACTAGGGGGTACCCTGGGTCAAGCCACAGATGTCAGTGAATCCCAAGGGAAGGGAGATGATCTGGGAGGATGGCTAAGGAGGGCACCAGAGAACCATGAGCATGCTGGATTCATTCCGTGTGTGGCGGAGGGTCGCAAGGGATGGACATGAGGAGGGTAGCAGTGGCTGGTCTAGGAGTACCATAGGGAGACCAGAATGGAGGAGGAAAAGGACAGCACATGCAAGGCCACCTGAGTCCAAACAAGTGTGGTGGCTGCAGAAGAGAGGGTTGGAAGACTGTAGGTCTGTGGTTGGTGGTGTGTCACAAAGGAATGCAAACACGGAGTCTTTGCTCCTGGAGAGCTGGCTTCGAGGATTTCTGCAGTGATTCCCTATCTTCTTTTTATTCGCATGGGCAGCAGCACATGACTCAGTGTTATCCACGCAAATCTTTACAGCCATCAGTGGTGATGCCACCATTTCCTCATTCTTTCCATGCTGGGCCTGCACATCTTGCTTATTTGTCTGTTCTATTTTCCTTTTGACAAGAGAGTTTTGTCTTCATCCCATGCCATTGTTGTGATACAAGATGATATATTTTATCTCAAGATTCAATACTAAAAGCCATAGGTATTTCTTCAGGTAGGCATTTCATACAATTCTTGTCTTTAAAAAAAAAAAAAAGATAATCAGGGTGTGTGTGTGTGTGTGTGTGTGTGAGAGAGAGAGAGAGAGAGAGAGAGAGAGAGAGAGAGAACACTAGCTAAGTGCTTAAGAGCACTGGCTGCTCTTTTAGAGGGCCCGGGTTCAATTCCCAGAGACTACATGGCAGCTCACCACTGTCCATAACTCCAGTTCCAGGGCATCTGCCACCCTCACACAGATATGCATGCAGCCAAAACGCCAATGCACATAAAATAAAAATAAATAAATCTTAAAAAGATAATCATGTGAATATTTACAGAGATAAATATTTGTAATCCATTCAATCAACAATTTGTTTACCCATGTTTGCAGTTCTTTGCTTACATGAAATATTGCTTTTAAATACACAACTAGTGGAAATAACACAGATTGTTTTTTTCTTTATCTGTATGGCATTTGGTGTCGTAGGCGCCTAATATCTACGTGCATTTAAACCCACACTGCAGATGAGCACGGTGATATATACCTAAAACTCCAGCTTTCAGAAAATGGAAGCAGGGAAATTGTAAGTTCAAGACCACCCTGGGCTACATTGTGATATGAGAGAGAGAGAGAGAGAGAGAGAGAGAGAGAGAGAGAGAGAGAGAGAGAGAGAGAGAGAGAGAATGTCACAGGATAAAAGGAGATTTTTAAAAAGTATTTTCCAAAAGTTACAATATCTAGTAAATGTTGGGATGGAATCCTGAATTGATCTGCCTCAGGTCCCCAAGATAAGTCCATCCTTGCAATTCTACCACCTTTCCCACCTGGTTAAGCCCAACATGCCCTGCACAGTACCTTCCTGTCCATGGCTGTTTAGCAGATGTAGGCTCGGCGGTGAATCCCTGTTGATGTCTGTCTCTGCAGGTGATGACCATGCCAGAATATCTCAGGAAGCGGTTTGGTGGGAAGAGACTCCAGATCTACTTTTCTGTCTTCTCCCTCTTCATCATGTTGGTCATCAGAATCTCCGTGAGTTCACACCCTCCTGACATATTACCTGCTGGACAGGTCATACACTGTTGGTAGGATTGGCGTGATAAGGTCGCAAGATGGGCTGTGTGCTTTCTCAACAGCCTGGCGCCTTAACCTTCTTGAGGTTTTCTATAAAGCATCAGTGAGAAACAGGAGAGTTTCAGAGATGTCGCATCCACAGAGGTGCAGACCATCAAGGGTTCAGAGGGCAGATCTTCTCTCTCATTAAGAATATAAGAATTGGAGGTGTGTATACAATTATAATATGTCACATATTAAATATTAATTATATTGACTATATTAAACTATATTTACAATAATTAAATATTAAGTATATAAATAGAACATTAGGTATTATATTTAAGATATATTTTTTATTTAAAAACATACATTAAACCTTTTCTTCAAATAACAGCTACTCAAAAATAGAAAGGACCCATCTCATGTCCTCCTCTTTCACCTGTACAATGTGAATCAAAAATTATAAAAGAGATTAAAATAACGACAATCTGCTGACTAGGTACCAAATCTATTTTAATGTCAGTAGAAATGAGTTCTCTTTGGAACTAAAAAAAAAAAATGCTCATGAAGGCGAGCATGGCTGACTAACAGAAAGCCAAGGGGAGCGTGCGGTTCATCGCTCTTTGGCGATGAGCAGGGACTGAGTCTGGGTTGTGGGAAGCTGACAGGAGTCAGAGCAGTCACAGAGTCTGCAGAGCCAGGGAAATAGCTGTGCTAGGGAAAGAGTGCTCATTCTGGAATCTTTCTGGGCTAACTGAATATTTACAAAATATTGAAAACTGTTCCTTTGTGCCTTATACATAAGAATCTAGTGCACACGCAGTCGACACAGTCCTCCTCCTCCTTCTCTTCCTCTTCACGTTCTCTTTGGCCATTCTGCAGCCATTTTGATCTTTGTTTTCTCCACTGTCACTTTTTCATTCTTTCTCAGAGCCAGTCCAGATTAATATTTCTAATAACAACCCACATGAACCAGAAAGGAAGTGCTTTATACTATTACACTGACTTTTTTTTAATGCCTTTTATTTTGTTTAAAATGACCTCTTTAAAATAGACGCCATAATAATTAAATGTTGAGAAATATTTTTTAATTTGAAAATATTAAAAGATTAAAAAAAAGTTATATGCCTTGGAAACAACTGAAATGTGGAAAAAAGAATTTGAGGTTTCAGCATGAAGGGTAGAAAATATGGGAAAAGTCGTCAATTTGCTCATGTGTATTTGTGTCTAAAGATACAATCGCACCAAACGTACAGAGCACAGAGGTATCTCAGTGCTCCTGAGAGAGCCTTTCCTTCACTGCAGCATTTCTGCTGAGCTAAGTATTTATTACAACCAAGCCAGCTTACTAGGTTTAGGTAACATGAGTTTTCAATCTGAATGTTTCCATGTTCCTACTGGTGGTCTGTTTTGAATGAAAATTTAAGTTCGCCTTGTGGAGACAGTGCAGTGGGATTCTCGGGCACAGACACAGGACGTGGAGGCCTTCTGCCAGGAAACAACTTATATTTGTGCTATGTTTCTCAGTTTCCTCAGAAGTGAGACTCATGGGAACTAGGTGGCTCCAGAGGGCGACCTTAGCTGACAGCAGTGTTATCAGATTCCAAAGTTATAATCAGCTGATGGGTCTGCGTCAGGTAACCAGGGATGTGGCGTTCTTGGTTCATATCACTGCCTGAGCTGAGTCTCTCGCTGCTTCCAGTTTGGGCCATGTCGGAGGCAGGCCCGCTTGCTCTTCACAGCTGTATCCCATGGTCACTTCTGAATTTGGGACTGAGGCAGGTTGAATCAATGCTCTCTGATCGATTGCTCTTCCCTGTTCTCAGGCCTTGAGGGTTGCTCAATATTGAACAATAGGCTCCCTCCGCAGGTAGCACATGGCCACACTCCTTTTAGTCATGAGAAGTGACAGAGGAATTCTGCTTTATATTGACACATCCTACCACAGGAGTCGCCATGAGAGCTGGGGCTTGCCCTGAGGGCACTAGTGCCATCTTTTCTCCTAGGCTGTCTTGCTTACCTTTTGGATTTGGGTTTTGCTCCTCCTTGTCCTCCTGGGGAGAAGTAAACTCTGTGTGGCTTGTTGCTCTGTTTTCCACTATCCTACCACTCCCTCTCTCTGTTTGTTTGTTTGTTTTTCTTTTTTCCTTTCCTGTCCTGTTTGGGGAGACTCTGGGTTGTTGCAGTGGTTGTTGTTTTGTCTTAGATGTATTTATTTATTATGTATACAGTGTTCTGTCTGCATGTGTGCCTGCACATCAGAAGAGGGCACCAGATCTCATTAGAGATTGTAGATGGCTGTGAGCCACCATGTGGCTGCTGGGAATTGAACTCAGGACCTTTGGAAGAGCAGCCAGTGCTCTTAACCACTGAGCCATCTCTCCAGTCCTGAGTCTGTTCTTTTTTATCTTGACTCTTCTTTTTTATCATATAGAGGAAGCATGTCACCGACATTCTAACCCAGGAGTCACACTAATGCTCTTAATGACAGTAAATTTCTGAAGAGTGTTTTGCTTTCACCGGCTTCATATGTGTGTGTTTATTTCTTCTGTTTGTAACTGAGAAACCTGGCAATCTAAGCCACCATTTGTTTGACCATTTTTATAATACATCAAAAATGTTTTCATAATTACCTCAATAATATAATAAAAAATAACCTAAGCCCCAATTCAAGATTTCTTGTAAGTTTCTCTTCTGCATACAAGACTACTGTGCATGGTCAAATGCAGTGTTGATTATTTTATTTACAATTTATTCCTTTTCCTCACTGAGAACCCTATTGTCAAAGTGAGTTTGGTGATTTGGTTTGAGAATTTATTTAGGCTATTCTGACTTTGTTCAGAACTGAAGACGGTGCACCCTCAGTCACAAGTTAGAGGGAATTTTCACTAGCCTTATCTACACCTTTAAATTTGATTCATTGCTTCCCAGCTAATATATGTTGGCAAGGTGAGACTGTCTAAATCCCAGATCTTGCATAAAGGTCACCATCTCTCTCTTTTTTCCAGATCTTTCTATTATTATTAGAACTGAAGTCAATTTGTTCCCATGTCTTGCATTTTTCTCTCCTATGATTATCTTTTTCCTGTTGGTTTGACATTAAGTTACTCTGTTTAATGTAGTAATTCCTAAAGGTTCAAAACAGCACTGTCTTAAATGTTGCAACAGCACAATAGCAAAGTATCTAATAGTCTGGGGTTTGAAGAAACATCACACGGGTTCAAAACCACAGCTGGCAGCTGTCTGTCTGGATGACACAGGCCAAATATTGTGAGCTTCAGTTTCCTTGGCTTCGAAATGATCATAAGAGCAACACCTGTATCATGGGCAGTTGAGGAACAGTACAGAAGTGTAGCTGTGAATTCGTTCAAGAAGTCTAGGATCAAACACATCCTTGACATTAAAATATTTCCATAGCAGAGAAACAAATTCTCCCTAGTGATTGTTCTGAAGGAGACCCCCAACATCTTACAGTCCTAAGGTTTTCATTGATAGCATGCCAGTGTTAGTAACATCTTCTTTGAAGATCTCTGCTCAAGAGACTTTCTATAAGCAACTACTGAGCCCCTCAAAGCCGCAACATACAGAAAAAGGCTTATTGACATCTGTGTCTTAATTGAGTATATCCATGTCTTGTCTGAGCACCTACTCGGTGTACAGAGGAGAGAGGGACCATTGTTTGATGGTTTTCAGGGACATTGTTGTAAGAACATCTAAGTGGTATCTCAAAGGAATAACACAGGGCTATCAGGAAAGGACATGAAGTTGTTGGAGCACAAAAAAGCAGATGTCTGAGATAATGTCTCTTTCTTATCCCAACTGTTGCTTTTTTAGTCAAGCATATTTTCTGGAGCCATATTCATCCAATTGGCCTTAGGATTAGACATCAACCTGGCAGTCTTCATCCTCTTGGCTACCACTGCTCTTTACACGGTTGCTGGTAAGTCTGCAGCTTGGTTTATTCATCCGTAAGGTGTCCTGTTTATCCTCCTCCCAATCTGTGATTAGTGACCTCAGTCTTAGCCTTGTGATTGCTAAACTAAAGGTACCATTCTGTTGCCACCATAGGAGTAAAGCACAGGGAGCCAGAACAGCAACCTGAACACCCACAACAGAATGCTCATAACTAGACTCAAGGGGATTGACCCAGAAAAGATGGATTGGGGTGGCTATGGGTTCACTCAGCTGTGTGTTTGGTAACTAAATCACCACTTAAAATTATGCTGAAGGCTTGGACAGAGGGGCAATTCCAACAAAAGCCTGGAAAACACAATGTGAAGCTAAACTGATAAAAGATGTTGGATCTCAGGAGTGAGCCACAGTTGTCACAACTGAAATGGAGAAACTGCAGGCGTAGGCTTATTGTGAAAGGTGGGTGACAATGATCCAAACAGGCTCTCATAACCATCGATGTTGGTCTAGTGTCACTTGCATACTAAATTAAACTAGTTTTTTTTTTTTTTTTAATAAATTTTAAATCAGCTGATGTAATTTCTACCAGCTGACTTGGAAAAAAATAACGGGAACAATTAAGACAACCTGAGGTGATGGCTGTGCATTGAACACAATTTCAGATGCATGTGTATTAGGGGCCTGACCTTTAATTTCTTAGATCGTCCTTGTCTCCTCATTATCCTCCCCAGAAGGAAACACCTTTGCATGGGAAATCCAATGAGTCTAGAATTTAAAGGGGATTTTTTTTTGCATACAATATTGTTACAATACACAAGTCAGTAATTATTTCTGGACTCCACCTGATAAATTATTGATGAGTTCCAAACCAACAAGGTTTGCTACACTTGAGACAGGACATATTAACCTCTGTAGGGGCAACTGAGGAGATTATTATTATCAGCTTTCAGGGAATAAAATCTTCACTTTTCCCTTATTTAATATTCAAAAGCTTACCAAGATGGAATTCCACCAAAATTCACAAAACTTTGCATCTCAGTAAAGCAGGATGATGAGAAAATGAACTAAATGCATCAATAAACACCGAGGAGAAACTGATGTCAAGAGAAGCTGTGGCTCACATGGGAGCTATGAGATGTTGTCTGCTGACTCATTCCTATGTTTGGAATAGAGGAGAGCCCCGTGGTGAAGACAGAGAGTCAGTACGCATGGATAAAAATGTCCCGGTCTATTATTTTCTCTCCACAGGGGGCTTGGCCTCAGTGATCTACACAGATACTGTCCAGACTGTCATCATGTTGGTTGGCTCTTTAATTCTCATGGGGTTTGGTAAGTGATGACAGTGTGCTGTTCTTGGGGCGCTGGGACCCCAAGGGAGATGTTTCTGACTGTTTGTTCCGTAGTGCTGCCTCCTGGTTTGACTGGTCAATACTTCTGTATCAGATTGCTCTCTTAATGGGAATGTTAAGAGTCAGCTGGCTGGGTCCTTTAGCTCTAGTGGATAGAAAAGGTTGGTGTACAAAGAAAATCTCCTCAGTTCTGACAGTGCCAGGCCTATGCATCTCTTGGCAGGAGTTGTTGCATGAGCTTTGCCTGCGCAGATGTGAACAAATGTGTATTTACCCCAAATAGGGCACTAAGTAACAAATCTTCAAAATGTTTCCATCCAAGTATAACTTAATAAACCAATGAATTTAACTGTGTTACTTATGGAAGTACAGGCCAGGGGTTTCCTACAGTAACATGAGCAATTTACTAGTCACTATACTATTGGAGAAAATGTATCCCTCCGCCCAGTAGCACAATACCAGTACATTATAAAATGGAAGTGGCATATATGTAACCAGGCCCAGCAGGTCCTAAAGGCACAAGCAAGTTGCATGAAGAAATTACCCATATGCCTATGGTTCCTACTCCTGTTACAATGCCTTCTGCTCCCAAGCAAGCACCTATAGCCTCATGGGGTATGGGGTATGACAGATTGAGTGAGGAAGGGAAGACGAAGGCCTGGTTTACTGCACACTGTACAGGCACCATCCAAAGTGAACAGCTTCGATATGGCAACTCCGTTCTGGGACAACCATGAATGATATCCGTGAAGGGAAATGTGCACAGTGGGCAGGACTTTGGGCAGTACATATGCCTATACATTTTGCTTGGGAGGAGAAATGGCCAGATGTGTGATTGTTCGCTGGCTCATGGGCTCCAATGGCTGGATGGTCAGGCATGTGGAAAGGCCATGATTGGATAAACGACAAGAAAGATATCTGGGGAAGAAGTATGTGGATAGATCTCTTTAAATGGGCAAAGGATGTGAAAATACTTATGTCTCATATAATGGTCCCCCAAAGGGTGACCTTAATAATGAAGTAGATAACATGACACATTCTGTAGACATTTAGCCTCCTTCTCCATCCGTCTTTGTCATTGCCCAATGGGCCCATGCTTTCAGAAATAGATGTTATGCATGGGCTTAACACCATGAACTGCCACTCACCAAGGCCGAGTTCTAGGTGTGCCAACAGCAGAGACCAACACTGTGACTCCAGTACGTCACCGTTCCTCCGGTGACCAACCAGAGACCTGGTGGCAAGTGACTGCATTGAATCACTGTCTTTGTAGAAAAGGCAACAGTTTGTCCTTATAGGAAGAGACACTTATTCTTGCAGTGGATTTGCCTTTCCTGCATGAAATGTTTCTGCCAATCCATGGACTTCCGAATGCCTTATCCGTCTTCATGATATTCCATGCTGCATGGCTTCTGACCAAGAAATGCACTTTCCCACTAGAGGAATGCGACAATGGCCTCATGATCATAGAATCCACTATTGATCCATAGTGGATCATAGAATCCACTAGTGTTACTACAATGACTTGAAGCCACTAGCTTGATAGAAAGGTGGAATGTCCCTTTAAAGACAGTGCCAATTAAGTGGCAGTCTCCTGGGGGGGGTGGTGGTTGGAGCAGGATTCTTCAGAAGTCAGTGTGTGCTTTGAATCAGCATCCCACTCACCCATCCAGGGGTCAAGGGGTGGAAGTGAGAATGGTTCCACTTATCCTCACCCCTGGTGACCCACTGAGAAAATGGCCTAGCAGTTTTGGTTCCCGACAGGGAGCACTACTACCTGGACACACAACAAACATTCCATTGACCGGGAAGCTCAGAATTCTCCCCGGGCACTTTGAGTTTCTGTTGCCACAAGCCAACAAGTCAAGAAAGGAATAACAAGGCTAGAAGGGGGATTGATCCAGGCGACCAGGAGAAAGTTGAATTGCATTTCTACAATGGAGAGAAGGAAGGTTATATATGGTGTGCTGGTGACTTTTTGGGAGTCTTGTGGTGTTACTGTGTCTTGTGATTAAAAGCAGTTGGAAACTATAGCAACCCAAATCTACGCAGGGCCCAGACTCTTCAGGAATGAAGTCAGGGTCACTTTTCTAGGAGAAGGACAAAGACCTAAAGTAATCACAGAGGTTGAAGGAAATCCAGACGAATAGTACAAGGTAGTTACAAATACCAGCTAAGGCAATTATGACCAGCTGTAGGAATATGGATTATAATTAGCAGGGGTATTTCTGTCCTCTTTTGTTAAAAATTGTGCTGGAACACATATACACATATGTTACTCAATGCTTGTGCTTTTTTTACTCTATTTTTTTCATCATGTAATATAACATTTGATTGAGATAAAACTCAGTGGTTACTATCACGTTTAAGTTATGCGACACTGAGAGACTAAACATTCCTCAAGGGACATTGCCACCTCTTCTGAAATGTATAATGTGTTTGTGGTTGTAAGTGGGATAGTTATATTATCCTAGATCAAATTATGATCTGGTTATTGTTTTCATTTGGAAAGCAAACATGACATAATGAGATGTGTCAACCAGACAGTGGGTAGACTTGTGATGGCTAATTTTGGTTGTCAATTTGATTACATCTGGAAACAAATAAAAGCCAAGCAGCTGGGCATTCCTGTGAATTTTTTTTTTTTTATTATTGGATAATGTGAGTTGAGAAGAAACACCCTAACCCTGGGCCACACCTTCCGGTGGCAGCCAACAGAAAAGGACACAGAAGAAGGGAGCTTTTGCTCTAGAGGTGCTTGCTCTCATTCTCACTGGCAAGTTCGTCTGTCCTGCTACTGAGGTGTTCTCTCACTGGTCTTAGAACCTACTTCCTCAGAATTTCAGTTTAGACTGAAAACCAGCAGAGACGTCCAGCCTTGTGGATTCACCAACTGCCTGAGGTCTCGGTCTTTTCATTGAGAGTCATTCTTTGTTGTGTTACCTAGACCACCACCTAGAAAACACTAATGGCTCCCTCTTTAACTCCCCATCTCTCTCTCCTGTTCTGTTCCCCTAGAGAGCCCTAATATACAGCCATTTCTTCCTTCCTATTGCTTTTAGAAGACTTGGAATTTTTCATAGTTCACCATGAAATTTGCAGGAAAATGGATGGACTTAAAAGGCATAATACTAAGAAAAATGTCCTACCTTTTTTGCCTGCTCTTGGGACCCTTTTCCTCCTACTGGATTGCCTTGTCCAGCTTTGATATGACGGTATGTGCCTAGTCTTATTGCCAGTTGTTATGTTACGTTAGGGAGATATTCCTGGGAGGCCTGCTCTTTTCTGAAGGGAAGCGGAGGAGGAGTGGTTCTGGGGGAGAGGGGAAGTGGTGGGAAGAAACAGAATCAGTGGAGGGAAGAGAAACTAACGTTAGGATATAAAATATAAGAAAGACAGATAGACAGACAGATAGACAGACAGAAAGGAAGACAGGAAGGAAGGAAGGAAGGAAGGAAGGAAGGAAGTGAAGGAAGTAGTGTCCTAAACTTTCAAAGAAAATACAAACAAAAACGCATGTTCTCTTTGATAGGAAGATTCTGGCTTTTAATATATACTTGTAGATATGTAATTGGGAGTAAATGTGGGTATAGGATAAGGTGACTATGAATGTTCATGAGGAAAGACCAAATACAGCCCAGAGGACATGTGAGTCAGGAAAGAACATAAAGTTTATTATTTTCTAGTCTCAACTCCCCGTCTGTGTGTGTGTGCGTGCATGATGAATTGATGCATAAAATGTAATTGATTGTGAAAGTGTAAAAGGATAAGCATTGCTTCATCACTTCAGAATGGCCATTATAATTATATAGAAATTTCAGTGATATGTATAGAGTTTGGTGCTGGGCAAAGGCTATTTAAGTGGCCAACTTAATTGAGCTGTCTGATTTATTTTTACTTGTGGATTCATTACAATAACATGATGTCAATAAATAAAAAGAAGCAATTTTTTAAGAAACAATCTTTTTGAAAGACACTTGCTATTGACTTTGTGAATTTCACATAATGCACCCCAGTCCCACTCATCTCCCCATCGTTTTATATCTGCCCTCTACCTTTGCAACCTTCCTCTCAAAAGAAAACAAAAATAAAAATAAATTTAAAGAATTTAAAAATAAATGCATAAAAAATTAAAAATAGAACAGAACAAAACAAAAAACCCATCTCACCATGGAAACTCTGATGCGTCACAGTATGTCATAGAGTTAACACTTTTGTCCAAACAGTTTTTTTTTTTTTTCCACTCTTCAAGTGCTGTAGTTAGTGAGTGTTGGGGCAAGTTCTCCCAGTCTCAGGCCCATGGGGCCAGATCACCACAGGTGACAGAGGACAGGGGGGTCATCTCTCCAATGCCACAGGTGACAGAGGACAGGGGGTCATCTCTCCAATGCCACCCCACTGAATGTCAGACAAGAAGCAAGGCCAGCTCTGGAGTGCTGCAACCAGTGTGCAATGTGGCAGCCAGCAAGGGTCAGGAACAGTTTTCCTGCCCCAGGTGAGTGACAGGGCCAGCTCAGCACAGTGCTTGGATATCAGCATGGCCTCAGGTGACATCCCAGACCAGAAACATCCACATGGCCTTTGGTGGTAACATGGGCCCCAGATATCAACACAGACCCTGGCTAAGATAGGACCACTGATGCAGACACGGCCCTTGGAGGCAATATGGGCCTGGATGTCACCGTAGCTTCAGGTGGCAGTGCAGGCCACTCATATCAGCATGTCCTCCTCCACTCCTCCCCGCTGTGGCAGCACAGCCTTCAGACATTCACATGGTCTCAGGTCTCAGGTAGCAGCACAGACCAGAGACATTCTCCTGGCCTTTGGTGGTACCTTGGGCCACAAACATCGACACAGATCTCAGCTGCAGCAGGACCATAGACCCAGACATGGCCCTCAGTAGCAACCTGGGCCAAAACAGCTCCATGGCCTCAGATAGTTGCAGAGGCTCCTCACAGCAGCCTGTTCCTCACCCCCACTGACTCTCCAGTTCCGCCTTTCTCCACAGTGTACAAAACCCTTGGCTTCGTTTTCTCTCTCATCTCTCCATTGTATACTTCATCTTTCCCATCTTTCCATCACACATTCTCTCCTCTTAGTGGTACCCACCTCTGCAGGGCTGGGATGTCTTTCTTCTGAAAAAGAAACAATGTTAAAGCATTCTTTTCTTCGAGTACTCTGTGAAAGCCAATATTCTATCATGGACAGTCCCAGTGGAGAAACAGTAAATGCATGCATGGATCACTAGGGAAAAGTACTGAAGACACAACCGTGCTAATAGGAAATACTCGAGTACTTTCACTGCAATGCAATGCTTGTGAACATGAGGTCTGACATTCTCACACAGTGTTCTCTGATGCCTTTGCAGCATTTGCTGAAGTCGGAGGCTATGAGAGCTTCACAGAGAAGTACATGAACGCCACCCCATCTGTGGTCGAGGGGGACAACCTGACCATCAGCCCCAAGTGCTACACGCCTCAGGCGGACTCCTTCCACATCTTCCGAGATCCTATCACCGGAGACATCCCATGGCCGGGACTGATCTTTGGAACGACCATTTTAGCTATATGGTACTGGTGTGCAGATCAGGTGAGCATGTGTGTTTGCATGCGTGACTGTTTATTTGTATTACTTGTATTTATTTTTTCTTGTTTCATATAAAAGCATCTACTTTCTGTTTTGTACACATAATATTTAAACTGTCAAATACTTTTGTATGTTTTGTAGAAAATAGAAGTTTCAGTCCTTCCTCACTGTACTATAGTACAGCCTCCCCCCATGCCGAGAAAAATACCCTCAGCTCTTTCACTTAAATATTTCTGTTCCTAAATCATTGTATTTAGTATATTTTGTGACACATCAGAACTGATGTTGTTTTTGAAGAAATACTCTGCAAGTGTACAGTGATACACTGAGTCTGAATGGTATCATTAACTTTCTCAGAAGTGATTCAAACGCAACACCCCACCCCCCGCCCGCCCACACTATCTTCTGAGACAGGGTTTCTCTGTGTATCCTTGGCTGTCCTGGACTCACTTTGTAGACCAGGCTGGCCTCGAACTCACAGAGACCTGCCTGTTTTTCTCTCCCGCAGTGCCAGGATTACAGGTGTGCGCTACCACACCCAGTTTACATCACTCTTTTTAGGTTTCTTTTACTTTTAGGATTTTTCTGTTAGCTGAGAATTCAACATCTCTTCAGTTCCCACAACCCATCTCCTGTTGTCCCACCCCCTTCTCTCTCTCTCTCTCTCTCTCTCTCTCTCTCTCTATATATATATATATATATATATATATATATATATATGTACATATATATATCTAAATATAGTTCTTGAGAGTTTTCTTCAATGTGTCGTAAGCATATTCCCCCTCTCCACTCTCCCAGATGCAGCCCCCAATTCTGTGCCACCAAACTTTGTATCCCTTTTCTTTCAATTCTTCAAGGCCAATTTGTGTTGCCCAAATATTATCAGATGTGTGGTCTTCCACTGGAGTTTGGTCAACTTATCACAGGCTAAACTCATAGAGGGAACTGTTTCTTCCTCTCGCAGCAGCTAACAATTGTCATTAGCTCCATGGCTAAGGGCATGCCCACCTCCCCTCTCCATTCTGGGATTTGGTCTGGTACAGGTTTTACGCACAATGTCACTGTGGATCCCTCTGCACAGCCGCCCTATGTGTCCAGAAACTTCCCTGTAGTCATCCACTTCCTCTTGTTCTTGACTCTTTCTGCCTCCTCTTCTGCACTGCTCCCTGAGCTTGGAGAGGGTAAGGGGTAGTATATATGCTTCTTTCTTTCTTTCTTTCTTTCTTTCTTTCTTTCTTTCTTTCTTTCTTCCTAGACATGGTTTCACCACATATCCCTGGCTGACTTGGAACTCACTCTGTAGACTGGGCTGGCCTTAAACTGCCTGACTCTGCTTCCTGAGTGCTGGGGTTAAAGGTGTACACCACCACCACCCAGCACATAGGCTCCCTCTTAAGGATGATCATTCTGCACTTTGCTATTTGGCCAGGTGTGGGTTTTCTATGTAAAGGACCACTCATCTGCATGTCTGAGAGAGATGCATTGAGCTATGGGAATAGGATAAGCCATTAGAAGTGAGTTTGATATTGTGTCCACTTAGCAGAGTGATAGTATTAGGTTCTCATGGAGGCCCACGTCTTGACAAGCAATAGGCTCTTGGTGTGATAATGGTGCCAAGTTCATGTTGTGGAGTGGGACTTGAATCCAATTAGAAAGTTGTTGTTACTTGTTAATGCCTGGCTGGGGCTCTGGAGAGGTCCAGGGTAGGGTCTATGGGGCTGGATGCGGATGCCTTTCCGGCTTGCTTCATCTCTTGGGTGGCCAGAGCTGATGGCTCAGGCAACTGATCAGGATTGAAAGAGAAAGGAGGGAAAGGGAAAAAGAGCCCAAGGTTTCTTCTCTAGGGACTGGCTGTACTGTGGCAGCGAGGAGGAGAACTTAAACTGACCACAAGTTTCCTATGGCTGAGGCTATAAAAGCGGCTTCTGGCTAGAAACTGCACGGGGGTCGTAAAAGGAGGCTCTTTGGTCTGTAGATAGGCCTCTTTGCAGAGATCTCCAATAAGTTGGTGTAAACTTAGGCTTATTAGCCGTAGAAGGCTGATGGCCCTCAGTCTGCTAACTTATTTGTGAATATACAGAGATGTAAGAAATAAGAGATAAAAAATAAACCACTCCCACACATACATTCAAGAGAAAAGGTGATGAAATTCGGCATCTCAACGTCAACTGAAGTGAGGCTTCCCAGTGTTCATTACTGTTTATTGTAGATGGCCATACTATGCTTCTGAGAAAAGGAAATTACCTCATAGTCAAAAGAGTACAATTAGTCACAAAACAGATGAATTCTAAAATCTAACAGGTTCCATGTTTTAAATCTAAATATTTCTTATATATGTATCCATTACATAAGTTCATAGTGAGTTCAGAATGATGAAGATTGACACGGTCTAAGGTTAATAGGGTCTGAAACTTACAAGAGTATATGACTTATCAATTAGGACGGACCTAACTATACATTGTCCAGCTATCTTAGTTCGTTATTAGCTCAGGACAATAATTTTATCTGTCTTTCATTCTAAGAAACAGAGTAAATTCAGACATATCTAGGAAGCTTCATTCCACTTAGGTTTGTGTGAAGTTTAGGCAAACCTGCCTATATTTATGATAAAAAATACCAGGATTTGTGGTGCCATCTGCAGTGGAGGCTTATCTGAAGCCACAAATCTGCTAGTAGGCTATCCCTAGTGAGGCATCTGGAGGCCCACAAAGGTATTTATTCTAGCCATAACTAACTTTAACTTGTAAAACTATTTGAATCAAATCAGGAATTCCATAATCAGGGGTTGCTCAATCAGAGCTGGTCAGTACCCAGAAAATAACAGTTCACACCAATGCCAGATGTATTTACTTTTGTATTTTCGAGACAGGGTTTTGCTGTATAATCTTGGCTGTCCTGGACTCGCTTTGTAGACCGAGCTGGCCATGAATGTAGTCCTGGCTGTCCTGGACTCACTTTGTAGACCAAGCTGGCTTTAAACTCACAGTGATCCACCTGCCTCTGCCTCCCTGGGTGCTGGGATTAAAGACATGTGCCACCATGCCCGGCTCTAATGCCAGATTTTTGAGAGATGCAGCAAAGCACAGTTGACAGGGTAGTCAGAGGTAGTCAATTGGGGGCTACGTCACAATACAGACCTTGCAGATACTGGATCACCTCCAGAGATCTCTCATGCCTACTAGACTTCCCCAAATCAATGGCTCTTGACAGCACATCAGAGGCTGGAAGCAGTTTGGGGGTGCATCGTGGTGCAAGACCTTACAAACACCAGATCACCTCTTAGACAGCCCACACACCTAGTGAGCTCCCCTAACAGGGTGGCTCTTGACAGTTACTTCCATGATGCTCGTACCCACACATCACCAAGGGTCAAGTCTTACTAGGCCATCATCACTATAGCTTGCAGGGCTCACAGCTGAGTATAACTGATGAGGACTTTTCTCCTCTTGGAGCTTGTTTAGCACCTTCCGGTGTCATGAAAGGTGGCAGTGAGGGTAAGATTTCCAGGACTGTATCAGCTTGATTTTCATCACTCAACTATGTGTGTCTCCAGCAATAGGTTCTTATTGTCAAGTTCTCAAGGATAACCAAGAACAATAGCATTAGCAATAGCAATAGCATTAGCAATAGCAATAGCAATAGCAATAGCAATAGCAATAGCATTAGCAATAGCAATAGCAATAGCAATAGCATTGGCAATGGCAATGGCAATGGCAATGGCAATAGCAATAGCAATAGCAATAGCAATAGCATTAGCAATAGCATTGGCAATGGCAATGGCAATGGCAATGGCAATAGCAATAGCAATAGCAATAGCAATAGCATTAGCATTAGCAATAGCAATAGCATTAGCATTAGCATTAGCATTAGCATTAGCAATAGCAATAGCAATAGCATTGGCAATGGCAATGGCAATGGCAATAGCAATAGCAATAGCATTGGCAATAGCATTAGCAATAGCATTAGCAATAGCAATAGCAATAGCAATAGCAATAGCATTAGCATTAGCAATAGCAATAGCAATAGCAATAGCATTAGCATTAGCATTAGCAATAGCAATAGCAATAGCAGTAGCAGTAGCAGTAGCAGTAGCATTAGCAATAGCAATAGCATTAGCAATAGCAATAGCAATAGCATTAGCAATAGCAATAGCAATAGCATTAGCAATAGCATTAGCAATAGCAATAGCCTGTAATATGTTGAACAGGAGTCTGAAGAGTTGACATTCCTGTCTTCTTCTGATTTTCATGGAGAATCTTTGAGGGCTTTTTCCTATATTAAGGATGAAGCTGTCTGTGGGCTTCCTGTATGTTGTCTTAGTTATATTAAGATATGTCTCAGTCCTCCACAAATTAACTACAAGTACAGAATACTGACATCAGGAGAAATGGACTTCTCCAGTGAAGAGCATTATCAATTGGTTATTTATTGCCACATTGTTAGCCCTGAAAACATGCACACAAGTAACATTATACAGACTTATCAGAATATATGTGTGTGTGTGTGTGTGTGTGTGTGTGTGTGTTATGCATACAACAGCAAGTAATGACAAAAGAGGACATGAATTTGAAAGATAGTAAGTAGAGATATATAGAAATGTTTGAAGGGAGGAAAGAGAAAGAAGAAATGTAATATAATTTCAAAGACAAAGTTAAAAAAGATAGATTCCCCTGTGACCCTAGCTCTTCAGGACATTTAACATATATTTATTTATTTCTATGTGTGTGGTTGTTCTGCCTGGGTGTACATCTGTACGTATGTGCCTTGTGCCTGCAGAGGCCAGTAGAGGGCGTTCTGTCCCCTGAAACAGGAGTTACAGATGTTTGCTATCTGCCATATGGGTGCTGTAACTCAAATCAGGGTCCTGTGGAAGAGCAACCAATGTTTTTAAGCAATGAGCCATAGGTGGTTTTGAACCATAACTTGGCTGCTGGGAACTGAACCTAGATCCTATGTAAGAGCAATAAATGTTCTTTGTTGGCTCTGTTTCTTAACAATTAAACTTTATTATGCAACCCAACTATCTTACACAAGAGGGAAAAAAGGTTAAAGGGAAACAAGAGTGAACCTTCTGGCATCTGTTCCACGGGACAGGTGTCTCTGGCCTGCCACTGGTTGAGCCTAGTGTCTCTGGCCTGCCGCTGGTCAGGCCTGTGTGCTGATCCTTTCCCCATGCATGTGCACTCGAGCTTTTCCTGAATTCCAAGCCCAGGATGGCTCCACCCTGTCTATCTCAAGGTTAATCTCAGGGAGTATCCATGGTGTTTCCAAGGGGCAAAGCCCGCCAAGACTGCTTTCACCTGGGACAAAGCCTGCCGTCCTTCCACAGTTCCTCATCATTGAGCCATCTCTTGGAAGTCATTATTGGATGGGTTCACTAGTGTGTTGTGTTTTCCTGGCAGGTCATTGTACAGCGTTGCTTATGTGGCAAGAACATGTCCCACGTGAAGGCTGCCTGCATCCTTTGTGGGTACCTGAACCTGCTGCCCATGTTCTTCACAGTGATACCAGGGATGATCAGCCGCATCCTGTACACAGGCAAGCCATGGGTACCCGAATCCTCTCTCGGCTTGATGTCTGTGGTTTTCAAGATGAGAAAAACTTTGACGGGTTAGAATGAGAGATGGAGGGAGGCGCTTCTGAGAAGAGGCTCAGAGGGTGGAGCATTTTGCAGATTGGGCACTGCTGTGTATCACTTTCATATGTGCTGTCTGCCTCCTTGCAGACATCTGAAACTGTGCGTCCTGTTCCCATCGTGGATTTAGTGTGAGGTGGTCCAGGAGTGCACTGGGTGATGAGGTGGACCTGAGCAAGGATGAGTTAGCTGAGCTATTGTGGTTGGATGTGGCAACGCCTGTAACCCAGAAGGTTTTGGAGGAGCACGTGTCCATTTTGCCCCCTCTGAGACAATCACAACATTGCATTCCTTTTCAATATTTGGAAACATGTTGTTTGGCAGAAATCAATTTCTAAGTTAGATTAGAATACCTAGTATTGATATTTTTCCTTGAAGATGTACTTTTTTTCTTTACTATGAAAAATAAAGAAAATACAACCAGTATTTCTGATGAATGGAAGACATATTTCTAGTGATGGAATCATCAGGTCGCAGTGTTCACTGTGTTTTCCCAACTAGGCATAAGTATATTTCACTTAAGTTCCAAGATGACCTTCAGTGGCCATTATCCTACCTTTTTCACCATTGTAACGTTGTTCGCAACAGTGAAGGATGTGAACACACTAAGAGGCAAGGAAGAGCTAAGTGATGACTGTACACTCAAGCTGTCAGACACCTGCCATGCGTTCATAAAAACCTAAGTTCAGAGACCGAACTGCCCTATACAGCCCTGGTACAGCGGCGCACGCAGTGCCTGTAGCTCCTGTGCTGAAGAAGCAGAGACAGGCAGATCCCCGGAGCTCACTGGCCACCAGCCTACCCAGAACAGTGGGCTCCAAGCTCAGGGGGAGGGGCCCTGCCTCAAAAAACATGCTGGGTAAGCATGAGGCTCTAACTATGGGTATCCAGCACCCAGAAACAATGCTAGACAGGACAGTGTTTGTGTGTAGCCCCGTTCTGCGCAGCAGGGACACGAGGGTCTTGTGTCTTGCTATCCAGCTAATTCACTTGAAATAGTGAGTATCCTGTTCCCTGATAGATTCTGATTGAAAGATATGGTGGAGGTTTATAGAGAAAGATTCTGGACCTAAGAGAGGGTAATAGGGTGAGGGTGGGAGGGTAGGAGGAACTGGAGGATTTGAGTGATGGGAGAACAGTTGAGTTGTAATCTGAATAAATTAATAAAATAAAATAGGTGGGAAAAATATTGACCTCTGGCCTACACACATGCATGTGCACACAGACACATACCACACACCTTATGTTCATATAACATGAACATGGATATGCTGCACATATACATACTGTTTCTCGGTTGAAAAGAATTATAAATGAACAAAAATAAATTTGAAAACTTAATGTGTTAAAGTATTATTGATCTGGGTAGTTCTTTATCAATTTTGTAAAAAACAAAACAGAAAACAAAAAAAACAACCATTATAATATGCTCTAGCTAAAACTTTCACCAAGGTATTGTGCAACTTTCAAAGTGGGATATGTCATCACTTATGAATTGTCACCCAGATGGTCCTCCTGAGGGACACTTTAGATGCGTAGAGATGGGTAACCACGACTGGATGTTGAACTTAGTTTTGAAGGAAAAATCGTTTTTCAGGCATTGCTCTGGATCCTATAATTTGTCCGTAAAGCAAGCGCAGTTGCCCACCCGCTTTGGGAATCATTGTCATTTTACAGTGGTGATAATCGGCTACATCTCTGAGGCTCAGATATTTAGAACGTTGGGAAGTAGTTGCTGCTCTGGAGAACATTAAGTGGAGCAAGGTGTAGATCTCGGAAGTGACTGGGTGGCCTGGGATCTGGACCAACTGTTTCGAGTCTCCTGCCACTTATCTGAGGATGAGATTGTCTCCCGTGTCACCTCTAATGCTAGATCACATCCGAAAGGGACCCCTGGCCCACGGGTCAGTTCCAGAGGAGCTGCCGGTGTGAGACAGTGTGGAAGGTCTTGTTCTGATCAAGGAATAGCGAGACCGACGCCATTGAATTCAAGGTTCGGTATCCAACTTCCAGGCAATACAGCGTCTGCCGTCTATGATCGTGCATCTCCCCTCTGTGCCCTGTTTGCAGATCGTACCTAGCTGAGTCCTGCTCAATGAACTGTGTCTCTCCTCAGATATGGTGGCCTGCGTTGTACCTTCCGAGTGTGTGAAGCACTGCGGCACTGCGGTCGGCTGCACTAACTACGCCTACCCCACGCTGGTGCTGGAACTGATGCCTGACGGTTAGTAAGCACCCACAGTGCGTCGAGAGGGATGCGTGGGCCCTGGGGATACAGTAAGGCAGAATCTCTGTGAGCCCTTCTGTTAAGTCAGCCCTTCCATCAGGCATCTCTTGAGACTCAGTCGCAGTCTACGCGTCACACACTGGCTGGGTCTGGAGACTTCAGAGAGGAGCTAATTTCTGTTAGAAGGACGCGGCCTCGGGTGAAGGCTGTCTTCAGCTCTGTTAATGTTTACACAACTTGACAGCCAAGCGGGAAATGCTGTGACGCTCCAAGTGAGTGAGGTCAGAGGACTAGAAGTTAATTTTAACTCTGACTTCTCTGTGCTGATAGCTCTCAGCGCGCATGCATGGCTTTGGATCTTATAACTGATCAGTAAAGCAAGCACGATTGCCAAACACTTTGGAACGTGTTGTTTTGCAATTAGATAATAAGGTACATCTATGAGGTTCAGAGTTTGAGACTTTTGGGGAGTGATCATGGCTCTGGAGCCCATAAGTAGAGCAAGATACAGAGCTCAGAAGTGACCCAGTGGCCCGGGATGTTGACTAACTGTTTTGTATCGATTCTCCTCCCTGATACATGCCAACATATTCAGATAAAAATATCATCCACAAACTCAAGGTAGCGTGCATGTCATCCTACCCTGGACTGGAAGGCTGGAGCCATTACTAATAGACGGGAGGAACTAAAGTGTGAAGCTCCCACAGTGACTCAAAGCCATCAGCTTTGCCCATAAAGGATTTTCAGCAATATCACCTGCCAGGACTCTACCTCTCCAATACTCCAAGTCTTCCGGAAGCCAAGTATTTCTCCTCCAAAGAGAGATAGCACTGGGCTATTTTCTCTCCTCCATCTCATGACCTACAAGTAAACATTTAGCACTAAACTTATATACTGGATCACTCTCAGGAAAATGTAATGATGGTCTTGTGACCTGACTAGGGAGAACACGCCCAGAACCCGGCTTTCTGTGTTCCCTCTGTCATACCTGCCAAGGGCTCTCACTTCTCCATCCCTGGGCATGGATCCTAGGTCCCATTGCCAACTTCACCCCCTCTACAAATTTCCACTGCGCACACTTCAGCTCTTCTCTCAATAGACCCAAGAATCAGGCAGCCAACCCCATCCGTCCCCATGTCCCTAGGGCTGCCCCTCCCAGGTAGAAGCACTAGGCCTACGCCAGAAATTCGGTCCTCTGCAATGACCTGGCTGAGGAACACGTGCCTCACATATGCATCCTATGCCCACAGTCCCTCCTCTTGGATTTGGACCAATGTTTTATACACTATGAAAGACCACAGATACCAGTCCAAAATACCATACCCAGAACCCTGTAAATTATAATTGCAAGAGAAAGTAAAATGTCTCATGATAAAAAAATAGATTTAAGCAATTTATGACTGCTAAGCAGCTCTTTAGAGGTACAATACTTGGGTTTTAAGAGAAGTCAAATATATCCCAAAAAGTGCAAGGAACAAATTACAAAACACTGCATCAAAAAGGTTCTAATAGAACAACACAAAAGCATAAAAGAAAGTAATTAATATACATTATTCAATAATATGTCAATATTAATGCTCTCAAATCCATAAAAATGAGACATAAACTATAATAATGAATCAGAAAATAGCAACCCCCCCTTTTTGATGTTTCTAAAAAACACAAATACCACCAATGGTAGGCACGCCACAGGGTAAAACATTAAAAAAAAAGTATTTCAAGCAAATAGAACTAAGAAACAAGCAATGATATGTATTTTAATCTGCAAGAAAATAGACACAGAACAAAACTAGCCAAAAGAAATAAAGAAATCCACTTAATGCACATTAAACAATAAGCTATTGCATTTCCAAATATATATGCACAAAACAAAGAGACACCCAGTTTCATAAAACACTATTAGATTTAAAACCACAGATTGACCTTAACACGGGAATAATTGGTAATTTTTGTTTTTCGAGACAGGGTTTCTCTGTGTAGCCTTGACTGTCCTGGACTCATTTTGTAGACCAGGCTGGCCTCGAACTCACAGTGATCCACTTGCCTCTGTCTCCCCAAGTGCAGGGATTATAGACATGCACCACTGAGCCTGGCTGATAATAGATACTTTTAATATGTAACTGTCTAATAGATGAGTCAACTGGAAAAAATAAAATAAAGAAAATCTGTGGTTAAATGACATCATAAGTCAGAAGAGCCTAATACATCTGTAGAATATTCCATCAAACACTAGGAAATTCTTCCTAGCATCATGGATCTTTCTCCAAAAATAGACTACATAGTTTGACACAAAATCATGTCAACAAATTTAGAAAATTTTAAATCATATCTTGAATTTTATCTGGCCACTATATATTAAAGATGGATATCAACAACACAAGAAATAGCAAAAAGCACACAAACCCATTAAAGTGAAACAACATACCACTAAACCAAAATTGGACGAAAGAATTGAATGAAAATGAAAACACCAAATACCTAAAACTATGGGACATGATGAAGGTAGTCATAAGCATAGAGTTCATATCACTGTGGACTTACATCTAAAATGTTGAGAGATATCAAGTTAATAACTTAATGATGTACCTGATGGCTTTAGAAAAACATGAGCAATCAACAACCCCCTACCAAATAGATAGGAATATATAATCAAAGTCAGGGCTGAAATTAATGAAAAGGAAACAAAAAAAAAAAAACGATACAAAGAATTAATGAAGTAAAGAATTGGTTCTTTGAAACATTTAATAAGATTGACAAACATTAACAAAATTTACCAAAAGAAAGGGGGTCCAAATTAATAAAATTAGGAAGACTTTAAACAGATGTTGAATGAAAAGGGAGATTTTAAACAGATATTGAATAAATTCAGAGGATCATATACTTTAAGAACCCATATCATGTCAAAGTGGAAAATCTAAAAGAAAAAAATATATCCTACCAAAGTTAAACCAAGATGAAATAAATAATTTAAAAAGACCCATACATCCAGTGATATTAAAACTGTAATTAGTAATCTCCCAGCTTAGAAATAGGGCCCAGGCCAGATGGATACACTTCAAAATTTATCAGAACTATTACCAATGTTCCTGAAGTTATTTTGCATACTAGGAAAGGAATGGTATTCTCCAATTTTCCTTTACAAATCTAATATTATCATAGTAACAAAACAAGAGAAGGCCCAGGGTCAGAGAGATGGCTCAGCGGTTAAGAGCATTGGCTGCTCTTCCAGAGGTTCTGAGTTCGATTCCCAGCAACCACATGGCGGCTCACAACCATCTATAATGTGATCTGATGTGGGTGTATATGGAGATAGAGCACTCATAAAATAAATAAATTAATTTTTAAAAAAGGCCCAACAAATAAAGAAAATTTTAGACCAATATCTATCATCAACATAAAAATTTTCAATGAATTACTTATAAACAGAAAAGAACACACCAAAAAGATTATCCACCATGCTCAAGTCAACCTCATCCCAGTGAGGCAGGGATAGTCCAACAAACATAAATTAATAAGCATAAGCCACCACATAATAGATTCAAGCACAAAACCGCATGTTCATCTCCATGGATGCTAAAAGAGTCTTAACAAAATCCAACATCCATTCATAGTAAAACTCCTGGAAGAAGTAGGGTTACTGGGGATATATTTCAACATAATAAAGGCAATATATAGGAATTTCACACCAGAAATTCCCTAACAAAGGAAAGCATTTGCACAAAAAATAAAGAATAAGACACAAATGCCGGGTGTGGTGGCGCACGCCTTTAATCCCAGCACTCAGGAGGCAGAGGCAGTCTGATCGCTGTGAGTTCAAGGCAGCCTGGTCTACAAAGTGAGTCCAGGATGGCCAAGGCTACACAAAGAAACCCTGTCTCGAAAACCAAAAAAAAAAAAAAAAGACACAAAAAACAAAAATCTACTTTTTCCATACCTAGTCAACATAGTACTTGAAGTCTTGGCTAGAGCAATAATACAAGTAAAGAAAATAAAGAAAATATTCAGATAGGAAAGGTAGAAATCAAAATATTTTTACTAATGGATGATGATTTTATACATAAAATACCATAAAGATTCCACTAGAAACAACAGCTGATAAAACTACATTCATAAAACTTACAGGATACACATTCAACACACACAATAAAACCAGTAGCCCTCTTTGATGAACACACCAAAAAAGAAATCAAGGAGGCAATAGCATTCCAAATACCCTCAACAAATTATCTTGGAGGAAAACTAAGTAATAAACCAAAAGACTCATACAAACAAACAAACAAACAAAACAAAACAAAACAAAAACACCCCAGAACAACAACAACAAATCTTAAAATACTGAAAAAATAAATTGTAGAAGATACCAGACAATGGAATGATTTCCAATGTTCAAAAATAGGTGAGGTGAATACTGTGTAATAACCAGCCATCCCAGCTGGTGGCGCACGCCTTTAATCCCAGCACTCGAGAGGCAGAGGCAGGCGGATTGCTGTGAGTTCGAGGCCAGCCTGGTCTACAAGACAAGTCTAGGCTAGCCAAGGCTAACACAGAGAAACCCTGTCTTGAAAAACCAGGAAAAAAAAAAAAAAAAAAAAAAAAGACACAATAACCAGCCATCCCATCAAAAGCAGTCCTCAGATTCTTCACAATCTCTATCAAAATTCCAACAGAGGTCTCCAAAGGAACTAAGAAAATAATCTAAAGCCAGGAGTGGTGGCGCACACCTTTAATCCCAGTACTTGGGTGGCAGAGGCAGGTGGATCTTTGTGAGTTCAAGGCCAGCCTGATCAACAAAGTGAGTCCAGGACAGCCAAGTCTACATGGAGAAACCCTGTCTTGAAACAAAACAAAAACCAAAAAGAAAATTATTCTAAACCTCATATGGAAACACAAAACAAACCATGTTAGCCAAAATAATCATGAGCAACAATAACAATAAAAACAAAAACTACTAGAGGTATCCCTGTCCAAGATGTTAATTTATACTACAGAACAAAACAGACTCACCGTTCAATGGGATAGATCTGAAGACCGACATGTAAGCCCACATTCCTACAGCCATCTGATTTTTTAAAAAATTATTATTTTTTGGGCAGAGCTGAATGATAGAACGTTGAAAAAAAGTTAGTGTCTTCAAAAATGATGTTGGCCAAATTGGATAGCTATACAATTTAATCCTTTTTTATCCTTCTCAAATGGATCAAGGACCCCAACATTATCACCTGATACCCCGAATCTGATAGCTATGTAGGAAATTTACTTGAATTCGTCAGCACAGGAAAAGACTTTCTGAACATGAACTCATTAGTGCACACATTGAGACCATGAACTAATAAATGGGACCCCATGAAACTAAAACATTTATGTATGGCAAATGATGTAATCACTCAGATGAAGAAGCATCCCATGGAATGGGGGTGGGAAATCTTTGCCAGCTAGATATCTGACAGATGATCAATACATCTCTCAGGTCTGAGAAGCTTATTTTTGCAGTAGAATAAATTACAGAATCCGGGTCATTATAGAGTGGGAAGAAAGACTTTAATAGACAGGGGCAGTGGATGGCTACAAGAAAACAGTGTTTCCTGGACACAGCAGAGCAGTTACATATGCGGGTTCATGGCAGTGGCATTGGCATGCACCAGGTCTGCAGAAACCCAGGCCAGACAAATCTTAGTGTGAATATGGGAGCTGAGTATTAAATCTCAGAGCTGTGTAGGAATTGGCAATTGTTTGCTCCTGGGAGAGAAAGAGATGTTTTTCTCTAACTTAGCTTCTTGTAAGCTAAGCATGTTCCCGTGGAAGACCATATATCCAAGAAGGTCTGGGTAATGCAGTTTGGTCGTGATGATTTTGTAGTTTGTTTGTTTGCTTGTTTGTTTGTTTTTTGTACACAAAGGTAGGTAGGTAGAGAAAGGGGCTGAATCTGTAAAGAGCTGGGAGTGGGAGTAAATATGGTAAAAAAAAACTTGTGGGATACTCTCAAAGAACTAGTAAAATTTTTAAAAATTGTCAGATTGAGAGTGTGCAAAATACAGTGCTTTACTTTCAACATGAACAGTTTGAATTAATAAAATATAGTTTAAAGTGTATACTTCTTTTTAAGGAACAAATTCAGTATTGAAAGAAACACTAAACTGAGCAATGAACCTCAGAAAATGCTTGCAATATAAATCTAGATATTTGCATCTTAAGCTAATTTCAAACTATAGAATCTAATTATCCATGATATCCTTTTATTTTAAAAATTAAACTCTCATATTAAAAGTTAAGGATTTCATTGTCACATTTTTACAATCAAATATGGCTAATTTAATTAAAACTTGTCATAACTATTCTGTAGTGAAGTGTTTGCTTTACATGAATAATCATAGTACTTACCATATATTGACGCTGTGGTGTCTGAATAACTTTCTAGACTGTTGTTTGCTTTCACTGATTAAATCTCCAAGAAAAATTAGTGATGATGTACATTGATAATCACATTAGCTAATAACTCTGTGAGGGACAGCTTTATCCTTGACTGGGTCTTTGATTTAGCAAGTCACCCATGACATCCTGACTAACCAGAGATTGCACCCTCTCCTGACCCCAGGACTGCGAGGCCTGATGCTGTCGGCCATGTTGGCTTCTCTCATGAGCACATTGACCTCCATCTTCAACAGTGCCAGCACTCTCTTCACCATGGACCTCTACACCAAGATGAGGAAGAAGGCATCAGAGAGAGAGCTCCTGATAGCCGGACGGTGAGGGAACCCGGGCTCTGCCTAGACTCCTCTGAGGGGGGTGGATATAGACTACAGATCACTGCTCTTTGGATTCAGAGAAACTAAAAATGTAGTTCTACAATGGGGAAGAACCATTAGGGAGTGTTCAATTCGACCTTTTCCTCCACAGACACAAAGTTGTAGCCATATTTACTTATTCTTTCCCCTCTTCATTATCCCTACAGCTTATGTTTTTTTAAAAAAACATCCACTTATGTTTAATGAGATATACTTCACATGTAAGTCTAATAGCTAAATCCATTTCCCTTTCCACTTTCTATGCTACCATGTGGAAATGACCAATCACTTCATACACACACACAGAGAAACTTAACAACTGCATTCACTAAAGGCTGAGCTAAACAGAGATAGAGCCTCAAAAAGAGACAAAGTCCATGGGGCTGCTTGGAGAATTGTGTCAACCCAGGAGGCCCTGAGCAGCCTGGGGCCTTGAAGACAGTGAGGTGGAAGGAAATAAGAAGAAATAGTAGCTGACATGACATCCTTTCCTCCTTTAGGATTTTCAAGCAGACTCAATATTGAGAAATATCTTTAAGTGTTAGGTTATTTATTTTAATTAAAGTATAACTACACAATTATGCCTCCTTTTCCTCTTACAACCTCCATGGCTCCTCCCTCCAACCCCTTCCATGTGCTGCTAAACATCTCCTCAAATTCATGGCTTTTTAAGGTTATTACACACACACACACACACACACACACACACACACACACACACACACACCCCTATGCATCTGTTTAGTGATACTTTTATGTATATGATTTTTGGTCTGACCACTTGGTGTTAGATAATCAGTTAAGGGACTCATCTCTGGGGAAGACTAATTTTTTTAATAAGGGATAAAATGCATATTTAGTCATAAATCTAAAAACAAGTACATAGAATAATACAGTTAGAAATTATGCTGGCTTCATTAAGTGATAGGGTACATTCTCCTATAAGATCCGTGACCTCACTAATTCAAGATAATTGGCTACGTTTCCAATAGCAGGCACAATTTCCCTTCCTGTTGAGTCATGTTTAAGTCCAATTAGAGATCTGTTGGTTACAGCCAAAGCATGAGTGCCATTATTGCACCTTTGTGGTCTCTTGCCATGCTGGTTAACGTGAGTCACAGGTTTCATCATTGAGTGGAGCTACTGATTGGTTCCCTCCATTGGCAGCATACGTAGCACCTTCTAATACTAGGAAGCACTTTCAGAGCAGTGCTTGGAGCCAGCTTTAGTGTCAAATCTAGTTTGGCTCTTCTGAATCCTGTGTGGTGTCCTTGGCAATACGAACTTACCCTCTACATCTGGGAAGCAACCACCAGCAATAGTAATAGCCCATATTGCTTTAGGTGTCCCCTGGGCTACCCTGATCACCAATTCAAATGGGAACTTTTTTGTTCCTGGTAGTAGGGTTTTTATTAGATGACAGCCTATGGTTCTTATAGAGAGTGATGTCACTCCAAGTGTTACAGCTTCATTTAAGGTAGGTATCTCTACACAAACATATGCATGCAGTATATATTATTTTAGATAAATATAAAAAGATGAATATATAAAGAGGTGAGGTATTATCAATGCCAGTGCAAGCAAGCTCAGTATTTATTTGTCCCTGTTCCTTTCTCCTGAATTCACTCTTTTTTCACTATCCAATAAAAGCCGCCTGCTCATTTTCACTACGTCCCCTGTCATGTCAACTGTATTCTGTTGGTCCCTTCTGCAGTGCCCTGACTCCCATAGAACCTTTTTACTTCCTGCCGTTACTCCAGGTCATGTGCTCACATCTGGTGATTTTAAATAAGGAGCCACAAACTGGAGAGACAGCTGCGTGTATCTGAAATGTATGTTAATGAAAATGTGCTACATTTGTCAGCTGAAGGTCATTTACGTTGTTTCCACTTCCTAGCTATTGTGGAAAGCAAGACAGTGAGCACAGCTGATCAAGTGTCTGTGGAATAGGGTGTTGAGTTCTCTGGTCTTATGTCAAGGAGTTTATATCTGGGTCACACGAAAGACTCATTTTTAGCTTTCTTCAGAGTTCCCCGTGATGATTTGAAAAGTAACTGTACTAGTTTACAAGTCCACCAGCAAGGGCTCCTGTTTTCCCCAAATCTTCTCCAGAGTTTGTTGTTGGATGTTTTGTTGATCTTACCTGATCTGACTGGGGTAAGATGACACCTTAAAGATGTTTTAAATTACATTTCACTAATTGATTGAGTAATTAACATTTTGAGATACCTTTTAGACACTTTAAGTTCATCTTCTGAGAACTTTACATTAAGATCTGTAACTCGTTTTCTGAATGGGTCTTCTTTTATTTTTGTTTTTTTTTCCAAATAGAAGAGTTATGGTAATGTAATTATTGATGATCAGTCTTTCCTAGAGTTATACCTAACCATAGCACAAGAAGTTAAACTACAAGATCAAACCAGAAAAAAAATCCATGAGAGAGAGAGAAAGTAATTGGTTTAAATACTTAAATATAAGTAAGGTAGTCCATAGAATTAAAAAAAAAACCTATAAATATAGGTGGAAGCAAAGCCAGCTTTTTAAATTTAATTTTAGGCATAATAATCTTACATGTCAGGTGTAAATGTTATGCCAGGTAACAGAAGACAAAGGAAAGAAATCTGATCCAGATCGTAATGGCTAATAATTTGATTTAACTCAGAAGTTTCTTCCTTAATGGTTTGACCAGCTAGTCCTCTCTGCTGAAGACTGCTGTCCCTCCTGCCCACGGCTTGGGCCTCATCTGGATCTGATCCTAGGAATTAGAATCCTAGCTGTGTGGGAGTAAATATGTGGCTTCTTGTGTGCACAAAGTTTAATGGTTGGTCAGCAGGGGCCGCTGTAACTAGAATTCCTGGAAAGAAGCTGTTTGCAGAGGTTTGTTGACTGTGAGTATCAGCGATGAGGAGGTTAGGAAGTTGTTTTCCAGAACCTAGTTACAATTTATGTAGGGCTGTATTTAGCCATCATATTTGCACCTCTGTGTCAAAACTAACGGCCTGTGATAAACAGATACTAACCTTCTGTGATGTATTCATTTGACAAACCCAGCTTTCAACCCATAAAGGACTAAGGACATTTTCAGCATCTGAGGCCTATAGCAGAGATTTCTCTGTTGGGCTGTAATTTATGTTTAGAATGTGTTCATTTTACATTCGGATTGTAGGCCCCTCCTTCTTCACCTCCCAGTCCCACCCTCCTTCTCTCATCCCCTTCTCCCCTCCCCCTCCCTTAGTCCTCAGACTAGGGAAGCCCTCCTCCCCTATCACCTGACCTCAGCCTATCAAGTCTCAGCTGGACTTCCTGTATCCTCCTCCTCTGTGGCCTGGCAAGGCCACCTCGCCAAGTGGAAGTGATAAATGAGTGGGCACCAGAATCCATGTCAGAGGTAGCCCCTACTCCCCATATTATGGGACCCACAAGGAGACTGTGCTGCCTACCTACTACATCTGAGCAGAGGGTCGAGGTCTTCAACATGCACGGTACTTGGCTGGCGCATCAGGCTCTACAGCACCCCTACCCCACCTAGATCTGTTGGCTCCATTGGTCTCCTTGTGGAGCTCCCGTCCCCTCCAGGCCCTTCTATCTCCCAAATCTTCCATAAGACTCCTTGCACTGCTGTGCAAGGCTCTGAGCCTCAGCATCTGCTTCAATCCCCCACTGGGTGGAGTCTTTCAGGGGACCTCTATGGTGGGCTCCATTCCTGCTCCTTCTCTTCAACTGCTTCCAGTGTCTATTCCATTTGTCCTTCTGGATGAGAATTAAGCATCCTCCCTAGGTTGCTCCTTGCTATTTAGCTTATTTGTGTCTGTGTATTATAGTGTGGTTATCCTGTGTTATGTGGCGAATGTCCACTTATGAGTATATACCGTGAGAGTCTTTCTGGGTCTGGGTTACCTCACTCATGATGATCTTTTCTAGTTCCATCCATTCGCCTGCAAATTTCAAGATTTCCTTGTTTTTAATAGCTGAATAGTATTCCATTGTGTAAATGTATTTCTTTATCCATTCTTCAGTTGAGGGACATCTAGGTTGTTTCCAGATTCTGGCTATTATGACGAATAATGCTGCTATGAACACAGTTGAGCAAATGTCCTTGTTGTGTGGTGGAGCATCTTTCAGGTATATGCCCGGGAGTGGTATAGCTGGGTCTTGAGGTAGAACTATCCCCAATTTTCTGAGAAAGCACCAGATTGATTTCCAAAGTGGTTGTAAAGGTTGCACTCCCACCAGCAATGGATGAGTGTTCCCCTTTGCCCACATCTTTGCCAGCTAGTGCTGCCACTTGAGTTTTTGATCTTAGCCATTCTGACAAGTGTAAGGTGAAATCTCAGAGTCATTTTGATTTGCATTTCCCTGGTGACTAGGGATGTTGATCATTTCTTTAAGTGTTTCTCGGCCATTAGAAATTCCTTTATTGAGAATTCTGTTTGAAAGAACAATTCTTAATTTCATTTGGAAAACCAAAAAACTCCCAAAAGCTAAGACAATCCCGTAAAAGGAAAAGATCTTCCAGAGGTATCTCCATCCCTGATCTTAAGCTGTACTATAGAGCAACAGTAATACAAACTGCATGATATTGGCAGAGAAACCATAGAAACAGATATGTGAATCAATGAAATAGAATCAAAGACCTAGAAATAAACCCACACACCTATGGAAACTTAATTTTGACAAAGAAGCCAAAACCATACAATGGAAAAAAGATATCATCTTCAACAAATGGTGCTGGTCTAACTGGATGTCTAAGTGTAGAAAATGCAAGTAGACATTTATTTATCACCCTGCACAAAACTAAAGTCCAAGGGGGATTAAAGACCTCAACATAAAATAAGACACACTAAATCTGTTAGAAGAAAAAATGGGGGAAGAGCCTTGAGCTCATTGGCACAGGAGACAACTTCCTGAACAGAGCACCAACAGCTCAGGCTCTAAGATCAACAATTAATAAATGGGACCGTATGAAACTAAAAAGCTTTTGTAAGGCAAAGGACACTGTCAGCAGAACAAAATGACAGCCTACATACTAGAAAAAGATCTTCACCAACCCTACATCTGACAGAGGGCAAATATCCAAAATATATAAAGGATTCAAGAAATTAATCACCACCAAACCAAATAATCCAATGAAAAAATGGGGTACAGAGCTAAACGGATCTTAACAGTATTTTCAAAAATTCCTTTTAGTTGTTAAAATACTCAGCACTTCTTGCCAAGGTATGCAACCTTTTTAGATATTTAATATTCTAATTCTAATCTATGCAATTTGACTCAGTCTCCCTCAAGCTAGTAAAAAGGGAAAAAGATGAGTCTTCTTTATCATCCAAACATTATTGGTAGGTAGAAATAGCCTGGTGTTTCTTTCTAATTGATGAATACATTACAAACTATTAATCAATTGCTGTGATTTGAGTTCATTTTGTGAGTGGAAAGTTAATGTTATAAATAAAAATATAATGTCTAGTAACTGAAAAGAAGTCTAGCTCTTGACATTTTACTACCAGCTAATCTTTCGACATGGTGTGGGTTCATGCAAGGTCAAGCAGCTTGGCTTTGCTTGGAAAACCGATGAGAGAGCAGAAGATTGACCTGAGGAGTGGTGGAGGCAGACATAACGCTTTTGTTTACTCTTTGGACCATTGTGTTTTCCTGGCAGGGCATTTAGCATTGTTCTACTCATCATCAGCATCCTGTGGGTCCCACTGGTACAGACATCACAAAGTGGACAGCTATTCCACTATATAACATCGTTTTCCAGCTACATTGGACCTCCTATCACAGCTGTCTTTGTGCTTGCCATCCTCTGTAAAAGGGTCAATGAACAGGTAGGTGAAAATGAGGGAATATGTTTGTAAGAATGACACAAAATTAGAACGTTTAATGGGTAGGAAAAGTTATTCTTTTACTCAGGCGCAGTGGCCCACATCGGTGATTCCAGAATCTTATTCAGGAGATTATGTCAGGAAGACATCTTGAATTCAGAAATTCAAGACATATCTATTATCAGGCCTGAAAAATCATAGATCTGTTTATTAGGCAAAATAAATAGCAAGTGTTTAAACCTATAGATTGAAAAACAAAAGTGGAAAAAACATTCAGCTTTGGTTAGAGAGGACAGCAGGGCTATGGAGTTAAAAAAAAAAGGAAAAAATTATGTCTATGGTATGGAAATTAAGTAATTTCAATCATTCCACAATATGCATATCATAATATAAGCCAGCTGTCCCTGTAAGTGTACACAAAGAGCATTTGTCAATAACGAATAGAACAAAATGGAAAAAAATGTACAATGGAGACCCGGAGAGATGCTCAGAGCACTTGCTGCAGAGGACCCAGGTTGGTTTCCGGCACCCACGCTTGGGAGCTCTTTAACCATCTGTAACTCCAGGATCAGGGAATCTAGCTCCCTCTTCTGGCCTCTGCAGGTACTTCATGCATGTGGTGCATACACAGATAAGCACGCACACACATAGACACACACACACACACACACACACACACACACACACACACACACACACACACACACACACACACACACACGGTTTTAAGGTGCTCTGGTATCTGAGAAACAAGGATAGCAATACTCCACCAATAAGCACATATCGGTAACTAACTTTGTTTTGAATATCTACCTTTCTAGTTTGCCACTTACTTTTTCTTGATGGAGCAGGCAGGATCGTAACTGTTCTTACTTTGAAGATCTCATGTTTTCTAAGCATTGGCTTTGCTTTTTAAGTTTTATTTATTTATTTATCCACTTACTTATTTTCAGGGAGCATTCTGGGGGCTAATGGTCGGACTTGTGGTAGGCCTGATTCGGATGATCGCTGAGTTTATATATGGGACAGGCACCTGCTTGGCTCCCAGTAACTGCCCCACGATCATCTGCGGAGTGCACTATTTGTACTTTGCCATCATCCTGTTTTTCCTGTCGATATTCGTAATCCTGGGAATCTCCTTCCTAACGAAGCCAATCCCTGATGTTCACGTGAGTAACGAGCGATGACTCCGCGCTCATCTAAACACATTTCTTCCTACAACTGTTGGCTACTGCAGAGGCTGAGGCGCTGCAGCCACTGTCACACGAGAGCTGGAGTCGAGCTAAGCAGCAGCTTCCTACCTAGCGTATGCAGAACACCAGACGATGAGGGAGAGTGAGATTAGGAAATGAGCTGGGAATTCAAAATCCTCCCGACGTGGCTGGGGAGTAACTCTGCGCCACTGCCTCAGGACACCAGAGTGACAGCGCTTGGTGCTGCCTAAGAGACCACGAAACACCAGACAGCAGAAGAGGCACGTGGGCTGCGCCAACTTAGGGCAAAGCAAATAACATCCAAAACCTGAACAGAGATAAAGTGTACACAGCAACAGGGATGAGAAGATGGAACATATGATGCAATTTTGGTACTCAAATTGCCCTAAAAAAAACCCCAGAAATAAAGTTTCATGTTGGTAAGAAAGTGTGAAAATTCTCACATTCCACAATTGTTGGTGAATATGTGAATTTTATGATTTGTAAGAGGGTAATTTGTATTTGCCATTTTTTATTCTTATATGTTAATAATTCTACCTTTAGTAGTTTAAGTAGAAATATATGTACAAATGTGAAAAATATATGTATTTTCTCTGGAAATGTTTGTAAGGAAAAAATAAGTACAATCTAGATTTCTATCAGTAAGAGACTAAATAGACACAAAGAAGAACTAATTTATATTTAAATATGAACAACATGGTTGAATCAGGAAAAAATTAGAATATTATACAACCCTGTAAAATAAAATTTAAAATACAATAGACTTAACTTTAAAACAAAGGACACAAATTCTTTAAATAGATAATAATTATTTAGTAACATTGTTTCAGTTTATTACTAGCATGGGCTAATACTTCCCTGTATTTTGGGTTTCTCATTCATGAACTTTAATGTGATGCCCATTTGCATATATACTTGAGGAGTAGCAAGTATAAGATGTCTAGTTTGGGAATTTGAAGCACATGGCAGCAAAAAGAAATCAAAATAAAAAACTTTATTAATGACATATTACCAGAATTCATTACTAAGTACTTACACTTGATAGTGGAAATTAAACAAACACATACAAGAAAGCACATACTTATCAAGGAAAATGTAAACATAAAGTTATGTGACAGTTAGAATAATTATAACTTAGTATTAATTATTAAAGAAATGGTCTCGAGGATGGATGAGATCATCATTTGGCTCAAATATATTGTGAGTTCTCAACTTCTGAAGTAGACTGATTCGAATCGAGAGCTATCTCACAGATATTGATGAAAACTGTTGCGAACTCACAAACCAAAGCAGTAATAAAACACGCCGGGTAACAGTTTGAGGAAGACTAGGAAGAAGCTAATGCAGGGTAGGGTTAGAATTCAAGGACTCTGAAGAAGAAAGGTTTAACAAAACAACTGAACGAGTGGATTTAATATAAGAAATGTTATTTTAAGTGTTCGTATTGTATCGTCAAAGAATCCTAGAGATGACACAAAAGCATCTAATTTTAATGTCAAGAACAGACAAGAAAGGTAAATTCTCACAAACTGGTAGAAGTAAATCAGGAACCAATTTGTATAAGTTTGACAACATTATCATTATAAATGTAAAAGTCCATTGGTATTCAAGACAATTTCGCTAGAGTGACCTAAAGCTAGAATTTATTCATTATGTCTAATCTTGTGGCTTGCATTTATGTCCAAAAATCATACAATATATGTTATCCACTTTAAGTTTAAATTTTTAAAATTTGATACAGTGTTTTCTGCAAGCTTGGGGCACACTATGATGACTAGACTAACATTAAGTTCACAGAATGTTCCTGCTTCTCTCTCCCTTGTGCTGGTATTAACCAGCAAGCAGATCAAGCATTAGAATCTGAAATGATAGCAATCAAAATAATGAAAAATTTAGTTTATAGTAACAGTTGGTGGAAGTTTGCAGGTGACTTAAGAAAGGCACAAATCAAGCAGAACTACTATGTAAACATGATGGATCCAGAAGCAGATTGAGATAAAATATTTGCTTTTGTTTCTCTCTATATACAGTCCTGGTTGTCCTGAAATTCACAATATAGACCATACAGTGTCTTCAAACTCACAGAAATCCATCTGCCTCTGCCTTCCAATCACTGAGATTAAGGACATGCCCAACCAATAAACTATTTTAAAGAATAAAAGTAAACTATAGGACCAAATGAAAGTAAGCAGGACACAGCACTAACAAGTGCTTGATAGGAAAGTGCATGCAGCCGAGGGCCGGTGTAGGATGGCTGCATGTACGCCTTTCCTGTCGTCACAAACCCAGACTCCTACTTGGAGTTGTGAATGAATACTTGAGGAGAAACAAAATGGCTGCTGTGTTCTGGTGCATGAGTTTGTAGGAGACCTTTCCTTTTAGTCTAAATTGACCTGGAAGAGTTGTTTTTAAAGCCATACATTAAACAAGGTATCATGGGATCATTGTAAACGTCTCCCCATCACTAATGAATGTGCATGTCGTCTCTGGTTAGCTATACCGCCTGTGCTGGAGTCTCTGGAACAACACAGAAGAACGGATTGACTTAGATGCAGAGGAGGAAACTCAAGAAGAAGTCAGTAGGGCACCTAGAGAAGGTATAGCATGTAAGAACGCTGTGAGGGGTTTAGCTATGTGGCCTTTTATGGGTTATGCTTGTTTTTCAAACCCACTAAATTCAGCTTCTGAGAATTAAATTTATATATCTTTCTATCAATATCTCTAAATGAGATGTTTTTGGTTTGTTTGTTTGTTTGTTTTTTGAGACAAGGTTTCTCTGTGTAGTCGTGACGGCCCTGGACACACTTTGTAGACCAGTCTGGAATCAAACTCACAGAGATCCGCCTGCCTCGTTCTCCCTGAGTACTGGCATCACAGGCATGTGCCACTGCACCCAGCTAAACTAAAAATTTTAAATACACGTTCTCTACATCCAGGCTACGGAGCATTGAATATGGTATTCAGTCACTCGTCTCCAGTCTGTCTGTTTATCCATCTGTCATCTGTTCATGAAACTGAGTGCCAGCTGCCAAAATAGCAATTAATTACAGGCTGCCCCATCTCTAATTACATATTGTGCTCAACAAATCAGTCTCGATAGATCATGCCTGAGTGTTGGACACAATCTGCTATCCACTCTTATTCCTCACTATTCTCCCTAGTAGTCTTCTACTCCAGGCAGGTAGATTGCTGCTCAGTCCTGGGAAAGACCAAGCTAATCTGCTTAGCAATGAGCTCACGTTCAGGCTTGGTTCTCCTCATGGTTATCCCTCGTCTTTCATGACCTTCCCTCCTTTGCTTATCCTTCCACTTGTAGAGTTTAGATTTCTTTTATTTGACATAGTTTCTAACATAGTTTGGGTGTTGGGTTGGAAATTTATTTTCAGCTCCTAATTTCAGCCTTTTTAAAAAACTGAAGCTCATGTGCTTTCCACCACCGCTTTAAAAACTTTTCTTGCATTTCACAGCTTTGCTTTGTATTCATTTCATGACCATTTATTTCTGTTTTGCCTTATTTTTATTATAATACTTAATAGGTATGTATTTAGAAGTATGTTTCAATTTTTCCAATCCTCCAATTAAGAATGTTGCCCCAAACATTTTGTCTGTGACCCATTATACCACTTGAAGAAAACTCACTGTCGGGTTGAACGGCGAGTGCCTGTATAATTTTGCTGTACTCTCCAAATCCCCATAGCTGGGAGTTAAGTTTCTTTGCAACAAAGTATAATAGCTCCTGCTTCCACACAAAATTTCCAACACAAGTCTTATAAAGTCATACACATTTATTAATGATAGATGAGGGCTGGTATTTTGAAACAGTTTAAATATTTCTTTGCAGAGTGAGTTTTCTGAGCCATATGTCTTTCTTCTTATGGTTTCTTCATCTCACTAGCATGTTTACATGAAGCTGTTGATTGTCTCTTCATCTGTTATTAAAAATTCCTGTGCTTATTATTGTTACATGTATACATGTCTATGCATGTGCACACACGCATGTGCACACAGGCACACACAAAGCTTCCCGAATCTGTTTTTGTTATTTGTGTGTATGGCTTCAGGGATGACCAGTGAGTAGGTCATCCCTGGGAGGAGCTAATCCTCCTTCTCTCAGCATCAGGAGCTGCCAATATTTCTTTATCTAGTGGGCAGGAGCCCTCAAAAATCTCCCACTCCCATGCCCACATGTCCACTGATACTGCCGTTTTCCAGTCTTGTTTATGAAGCTATTTCTAGAAAAGAGTGTTTCACAGAAGCCTCCTTCAGCTCCCATAACCCCTACCCCTCTCTCCCATGATGCTCCCCGAGCCACAGATCCAGGAGCTGTAACGTAGATGGGTCCACTGGGGGTTGAGCTCTGTGATGTGTCTGGTTGTGGCTTTTCTGTGATGGTCTCCATTTGCTATAAAGAGAAGCCTCTCTGATGAGGGGTGGTTGCCATGCTTATCTGTGATCGTAAAGATAAGACTTAGAATATAGTATGGCATGACATTGGTCTAGTGAAGTGGTGATGGTAAGTTTTTCTCTGAGGTCTGATGACCTTGCCATCGCCAGGAGCCTAGCTAGGTTTACAGTGCTGAGCGTGATTGCTTCCTGTTGGTGGGCCTTAAGTCCATCAGCTATCAGCTTGAGAATTGGGGTGGGGATAGGAGGGGTTCGAGGGAGGTCAGCTGGGGCTGGAGGGAGGAAAAGGAGGAAGGAGGGTGATGTAATTCTGTTTCCATGAAAATGTTTCTAAAAAATAAAGAATTCAAAGCATAATAATTGCCAGGTATGCAAAAATGCTTGTAATTTTATCTTAAATAAACATGTTATATTATTGAAATATCAAAAAACAAAACCCAAAACCACCTTATTGTGACATGTTAATGCCACTATTCTAATTTTTGCTTTAAAAAAAACCTTTGCTTAATGAAAACGTACTGTACACGATTTTTTTTCATTATATAATCAATTTAACCGTATTGTCCCCCTATATTCCCATGATACTTGTAAGTGGTTCCTATTTCCTGTCTGAGGTGATGGTTTATTGATGCTTTTTCCTGTTCCAGATGCTGCTGAGCAATCCGGCGGATGTCTCAAGAGGGCGTGTAGCTTATTCTGTGGTTTGCAGGATACAGGGCCCAAGCTGAGCAAAGAAGAGGAAGAAGCCCTGAAGGAAAAGTTCTCAGACACATCTGAGAAGCCCCTGTGGAGAAACGTAGTGAACATCAATGCCATCCTCCTGCTGGCTGTGGCTATCTTTGCCCATGCCTATTTTGCCTGAACCCTGAGTGAAGCAAAGAATTGTACTGAGTTTCCTTTTATAAAAGTTTGCTCTGTGACAAAGGTAGATAAGCAATTAGGCATGTTACACTATTAGATCACTATACACAATTCTTGATTTTAGCATGCGTTTGTGTCAATTAGGTAAAAATTCCTTTCCCCCTGTTAGATATAACTTGAAATAGAAATTGTATACATTTACGGTATACAACATGACAATTTGAAATATGGACACACTTTGAAATGATTCCCATGATGAGCCTGATTAATACACCCATCATTCCATGGGCTCATTTGTATGTTTGTGGTGAAAATACTCACCATCTTCTCATCTAGTAAGTTTCAGTTACATTGGACTCGTTTATGTATAATCTCTCTAATTTACTTACAATCCCAGGAATTCTTTTTGTATCTGAAAGTTGATGGCCTTTGATCATATCTCCCTGCTTCAAAAGCTTACAGCTTATAAGAACTTGGACAGCCAATATTTGTGGTGGTTTGAATGAGACTGGCCCCATTGGCAGACATAGTTGAGAGCTTATTTACCAGGGAGTGTCTGAAAAGGATCAGAAGGATTACGAGGTGTGGGCACGTTGGAGAAAATGTGTCACTGGGGTTGGGCTTTGAGGTTTCAAAAGCCCATGCCAGGCCTAATATCTCATTCTTTGCCTGCTGCCTGCTGATCAGGATGTAAAGCTCTCAGCTACTGCTCCAGCACCATGCCTGTCCATATGCCGTAAGATCATGCACTAACCCTCTAAAACTGTAAGCAAGCCCTAATTAAATGCTTTCTATCATAAGAGTTGCCTTGGTCATGGTGTTTCTCCATAGCAATAGAATAGTAGCTAAGACAGTATTCGTTGGATAGTACATAAAATAGCAATGAATTAATGTTATGTGGCAACATAAACAAGCTTGCCTTCTATGCACCTGAATTTCATACAATTTCTCTCCCTCAATTGTTTCTGAGGAGCAAGCGTCCTTACGCATCACATCCATACTTAAAAATATTTGTAATGCATCTGTATATTTTCCTTGTATATATACAACCCTGAGGGAAATAATTATGGATATGATAATACTGAACTAAAACTCTTGACTGTCTTTAGTTGAATCTCTACCCTCATATATTGTTTTTAAATTATCTGTATTATTAGTATTATCAGTTAAGACACTAACACTTGTATTTTAAAATAGCCTTAGTTAACCTGGGGCAGGGCAGACATTAGTCCCCTAAACTGCTTCCCACAGTGGGGCAGGTATAGGATCCCTGCCCCAATCCCATGCCATCTGCTTCCAATAACTTCTGTCAAGCTACCTCCCATCCATGATCCCAAATACTTGCTCATGTTCTTCATCTGGGCCAGATTCTCTATCCACACCAGCCATGTGCTTCTCTTCCATCTAACCCATGGCGACCTTCCTCTCCTCCTTGGGTCTTTCTCCTTTATCTCCATGGCAGTCTTTCTTCTTCTTCTTCTTCTTCTTCTTCTTCTTCTTCTTCTTCTTCTTCTTCTTCTTCTTCTTCTTCTTCTTCTTCTTCCCAGGATTCTCTCTCTCTCTCTCTCTCTCTCTCTCTCTCTCTCTCTCTCTCTCTCTCCCTCTCCCTCTCTCTCTCTCTCTCTCTCTCTCTCTCTCTCTATCTCTCTCTCTCTCCAAGCCCCACCTATCTCCTTTGCCCTGCCCAGGTGGGATGGCTTTTTATTAATCAAAAGGTGGGTCACAGAGACAGCAAGCAGTACTTGGCATCAAAACACACCAGACCATCCCCCAACACTCAGACATACAACCCCTCCCCCACCTGGGAGGTTGTGCAGCTCAGTTATATTCACACAATCTGATACTGGGTAGTTCTTGCTCACAAATCAACATTTCCAAATTTCCACATATGTGCCTTTGTTCAAAAACTCATGGTCATCCTTAATTACACAGGTTTTAGTATTTAATTCTAACAAAGACAAATAGACTGAATTATTTATATTGTGTTCTGGTAAAGAAAGTCTGGATTACCATGAAATTGGTGTGTACTAGGCCTTGATATTTCTCTTTGAGAGAGAGAGAGAGAGAGAGAGAGAGAGAGAGAGAGAGAGAGAGAGACAGAGAGACAGAGAGACAGAGAGAGAGAGAGAGACAGAACTTTTTTCATCCTTTCATGCCTATGAATTTCTACCTGACTGAAATATATTTAGTAATACTATAGCACACTTAATTTTAAACCGTTAAGAAAGAAAGAAAGAAAGAAAGAGTTCATTATGGATTTTCCCCCATAAATACATAAATGGGGTGCTGACTGAGGGTCACCCAAGCTTTTTCTGGTAGCCTCTTTCTGGCTTTTCTTCTATCCCATATTTATTCTTTTGTGACACCATAGAACCTGCCAGGGACCCAGAGCTGACAAACTAAGCTGGGACTCAAGTATGGGAATTGTATCCTCCCTCATGTCCTCCTGTATTCTGTTTCTAGCCTTGCTTTTAGTGCTGTTGTACCCTACCCATAGGACACCCCCTTCTAGGCAAACTCCATCTTTTTGAGGCTCAGTCTTTTGGTACAAACTTAGAGTCCTGCTAGCTCTTCCTTGCTACCCAATTTTTCTTTTCTTCTAGCCCAATTCCACTACCTCATGACTCTTTTACAACCTGCAGAACAGATAAACCAAGGACCACAGGACCATCACACTTGACTTGGACTCAGGCACCCCCACAGCAACAACACTGGGCTGGGACGCAGAGTGGGAAATAGTAGCCAAAGAACAAAACGCTTATCCAACAAAGAAGAGCCATCAGAATAACATGTTATGTTTCAGTGCCAATTCTGAAAACCAGAAGGGTGTAGATAGATCCTCTCCAGGCTTTAAAGGACTACAGATGCCAATCCAGGCTGCCATAACCAGAAAAACTATTGGTCACAGTTGATATATATATATATATATATATATATATATATATATATATATATATATATATATATATATATATATTCTAGAAGGGATACATGGTCCCAGGCTATGGTCACTCAGCGCCTTCCACCTACCCAGAATGACTCAGAGTTTCAAGGACACAAGGATACACATCTCCAGCCTCTGGACACCAGACTCCTTCTGCCTCCCTGAGGAGAGCTCCTGGATACCAGGGACCCAGCCGTTGGTCCATGGTTCTACCCATCTCCCTGTAGAGACCTGATGGATATTAGAAACATGCAGATTCTCTCTGTAAGATGACAGCACCCAGCATGCATGGAATCTAAGTACCAGGATCTCAGAGACAGTGAAATGAGAAAATGGCCATGCTGCTAACTCTGAAAAGCCAGCTGTTCCTTCATGTTTCCCTGGAGAGGGGAGGAAAATCTCAGGTGTCAGACATAGAATACCACCCCCAGACCTCCTGGCTATTCCCATCAACCCGAGAATGGCTCCAGATTCCAGAGATTTGCAGATCCAACCTACAGTTCATGGCTCTACTAGTCATCTTGAGGAGACTTGCCAGACCACCAGACCTCAGGATCACACAGGTCAGACACCGGATTCCAATCCTTTGCCTATTGGTCCAACCGGAGTACAACCAGCAGAAAAGAGATATAGACTGGTCTCAGAGATTCAGCCCCTAGCCCACGAACCAGGGCACCCTATGCCCCCAATACCTGAGAATCCCAGGGGGCTCCAAGAACAACCAGCCAATGCCAGGGACAACCAGATGGCCAAAGGCCAGTGGAAGAACAGCAATCAACAAAAAACCAGGGCCATATGGCACCATTAGAACCCAACTAACATAACACAGCAAGCCCTGAATATCCTAACACAGCTGAATCACAGGAAAATGATCTCAAATCTATGCTTATGAAGATAATGGAGACCTTTAAAGAGGAAACAAATCACTCAAAGAAATACAGGAAAACATCAAACAAAGAGGCCTTTAAGGAGGAAATGAATAAATCACTTAAAGAAATACAGAAAAATACAATCAATACAGGTGAAGGGAATGAATAAAATGGCTCAAAACCTGAAAATGGAAAAAAGAATGAATAAAGCAAACACCAACTGAGGAAATCCTGGAGATGGAAAACTTAAGGAAAAGAACAGAAATTATAAAGGTAAACATCATCAACAGAATACAAGAGATAGAGGAGAGACTCTCAGGCATAGAAGATACAATTGAAGAAATCAATATGTCTGTCAAAAAAGGTATTAAATAAAAAAATCTCCTGTCACAAAACATCCAAGAAAGGCTGGAGAGATGGCTCAGAGTGGCTGCTCTTCCAGGGGTCCTGAGTTCAATTCCCAGCAACCACAGGTTGGCTCACAACCAACTGTAATGAGATCTGGTTCCCTCTTCTGGTCTGCAGGCATACATGCAAGCAGAATACTGTAAATATAATGAACAACTCTTTTAGAACAAACAAACAAAAAACATCCAGTAAGTCAAAGACATGATGAAAAGACAAAACCTAAGAATAATAGGAATAGAAGAAAGAGAAGATTCCATGTAGTGGATGTAAACATTTTTTTATCCTAGTGTAGGATTTGAAACAGACTTGTTTGAGGGTATGAGATTTTTGTCCCCTGGAAGAGGAACTGCCTCTTATTGGTGGAACAGTCCTTGCCAACTGATAAACATCCTGCTATGGACTCTGAGAGTTGATATTTATGAGTCCAAAACCAGAGCCTTGTTATTTTGGCTTTTTCATTACTTGCCATTTTTTTCCCTGTTCATTGCTTTGCTTTGAAATGTTCCTAGGGAGAAACGCTCAAAGAATGCTTCAAGGTTCTGGTTGTGGCTGCTGCAGTTGCAGTCAATTTTGCTGAATTGCTGGTTTGCTGTTTAATAGGTCTGATGGAATCCTGATTATATGAGTGTAGAATCGGCCCAAGGAACTGAGTCTAAAAAGATCTTCTTCTCCTGTTCCCATTAACAACCTCTTGCTTCTCCTATCTAGGGTAGGTGGGTTGGAAGGAAAGAAAATGCATTAAAGAACCACAAATAAAGTAGGTTTTAAAAAGATCCAAGCCTACAATTCCCAGCTCCAAGGACCAGAAAATATTTTCAACAAAATCATAGAAGAAAATGTCCCCAACCTAAAGAAAGAGATGCCTTTAAACATACAAGAGGCCTACAGAACACCAAATAGATTAGACCAGAAAAGAAATTTCTCCTGCCACATTATAATCAAAACACTAAATGTACAGAACAAAGAAAATTATTAAAAGCTGCAAGGGAAAAAGGTCAAGTAGTATATAAAGGCAGACCTGTAAGAATCAAATCTGACTTCTCAACAGAGACTCTAAAGGGCAGAAGCCTGGGCTGATGTCTTGCAGACCCTAAGAAACCACAGATATCAGCCCTGACTACCATACCCAGCAAAACTTTCAATTACTATAGATGGAGAAAACACAATATTCCATGACAAACCCAAATTGAAGCAATATCTGTGCAAATCTACCCCTGCGGAAAATATTAGAAGGAGAACTCTAACCAAAGTAGGTTAACTACACCCAAGAAAACACAGGATATTGATAACCTCACTACAGAACATTTAAAAGAAGACCAGCACACAAACACACTGTTACTACCAACATCAAAATAAAAGGAACTAACAATCATATTGGTTCTTAATATCTCTCAACATCAATGGACTCAACTCTCCAATAAAAAGACACAGGATAACAGAAGGGATGCATAAATAAGACCCAACATTCTGCTGCATACAAGAAACACATCTCAGAACAAAGATAGACTTTACCTCAGAGTAAAGGCCTAGAAAAAGGGTTTTCAAGCAAACAGCCCCAAGAAGCAAGCTGGAGTAGACAATCTAATATCTGGTAAAAGTAGACTTTCAAGCAAACTAAAAAGACATGGAAGAATACTTGATTCTCATCAAACAAAATATCCACCAAGAGGATATTTCAATTCAGAACATCTATGTCCCAAACACAAGGGCATCTACATTTGTAAAAGAAACATTATTAAAGCTTAAATCACACATTGATTCTCACATGTTAATAGTGGGGCACTTTAACATCCCACTCTCACCAATGGACAGATCATCAAACAGAACCTAGAGAAATAATGAAATTAACAGATATCATGAATCAAATAAACCTAATAGATATCTACAGAACTTTTCACTCAAACACAAAAGATTATACCTTCTTCTCAGCGTCACATGGAACCCTCTCTAGAATCAGCCATATAGTTGGACACAAAACAAGCTTCAATCAATACAAGAAAATTTAATTAACCCATTGGATTTTATCAGATCACTGTTGATTAAAGCAATATCAGAAATAACCAAAAGCCTACACAATCATGGACACTGAACAGTTCCATACTCAGTAACAATTGGGTCAGGGAAGAAATAAAAAAAATTTAAAACTTCCAAAAATCCAATGAAAATGAAAGCACAACATACCCAAACTTATGGGACACAATGAAAGCAGTACTAAGAGGAATGTTCATAACACTAAGTGCCTTTATAAAGAAATTGGAGAGAGCTCATACTAGCAACTTTACAGATCACATTAAAACTCTAGAAAAAAAGACACAAACCACTTAAAAGGAGTAGACTGCAGGAAATAACCAAACTCAGGGATGAAATTAATAAGTAGAAACAAAGAGAACAATACAAAGAATCAATGAAACTAAGAGATGGTTCTTTGAGAAAATCACAAGATAGACAAGCCCATAGCCAAACTAACTAAAATGCAGAGAGACAGTGTCTAAATCAACAAAATCAGAAATGAAAAGGGGGACATAACAACAGATACTGAGGAAATCCAAAAGAAGCCTGAACTCCACAACATTGCCAAATCTAAATGAAATGGACAATTTTCTTGATAGATTCCACGTATCAAAGTTAAATCAAGATCAGGTAAACCAGTTAAATAGTCCTATAACCCTAAAGAAATAAAAGCAGTCATTAAAGATCTCCCCCCAAACAGCCCAGGGACAGATGCTCTGGACCTCCCTCTACCTTCTCTCTCCTCTTCTACTTTCTTTTTGTTGCCTCACAGGAGCCTACTATTACTATTATTATTACTATAAAAGCCACAGCAGTGTGATAGGACACCCCTCTAGCCCCATCATATGGAAAGGGATTTCTGTCCTGGGACATTTCTCTGAGAAGTTTCTCAATCTGCTTGGCGACACATCAGATTGAATTTCTTGTCACCAGAGCACTTCTCTTTGTTCCCTCCACCCTGCTGTCCCTGTGCTTCATCCAGGAGCTTATTGGAATCCTCTCTCTGACTGACATTCATTTTGCAACCATTTTCCTCCTCCTCTAATCTCTTTTCTTTCTTGGACTCAGAGATTTTATTAAAGTCTTATTGCCTTACTGCAAGTGGCTTGACCTTAATGTAGCCCAATCAATGGCCAAAAATGACACGTTAGGATTCTAATTCTCACAGACTATAACAGACTCTGCCTCCACACCAGCGAATGATCCCAAAAGTCTCTTATCTCTAAGCTTTTTTTCTATTTTCTGTGTTCGAAAACTTCTATGTCTATGCTTTATTTGGTCTCTGCTCTCAAAAAAATCTCTTAAAATGATTGTGTAAATTCTTCATCTCATGTTTGTAAATTCACTGGGTCTGGTTAAAAATCTGCAAAATTCATAGCAAAAAGTTTGCTTAAAACTTGTAACAAAAGATTGATAGTTATAAAAATCTATACATAGGTAATCTTAATTTTCTGCAGTATATTATATATGTGATTTAACTTGTTTAGAAAAATAGATCTGCTACAGAATACTTTGTATATGACTCATGTTCAACTTTTACTTGGGAAAATATGCTTTGTTATGTTTTGCTTTGTTTTTTGAGACAGGGTTCCTCTGTGTAACAGAGGCCTGGCTGTCCTGGACTCACTTTGTAGATGAGGCACGTGCCTCTGCCTCTGCCTCCCAAGGGCTGAGGTTAAAGAAGTTCACCACCACGCCCAGCTGGAAAATACATGTTTTAAAATAGCAACCACGTGAATGGCCTACGTCTTGGCTGATGACCTCATTGGGATGATGACCTCATCAGGATGGATGGCACCATGTGCCTGGCAGCCATCTTTACTAAGGTTAACAAAGAATACACGTCATGTGACTTCACTCCCACCTTGATTAGGACGACCAAGGGGTGCAAACCAACTAGGGCAGCATTCATAAAACATCATAGTCTCTGCTTATCATTGTGTCTCCTTTTTAGACTAAAGAGGCAGCAATAGGTCTCCAAGATATTTTGGATTAGGATGGATTTTTGTATGATTATTTTTGTTCTGACAGTAAAACATTTTATAAGGAATGACATATATTTGATTAATACGATGTGTTTGATGAATAAGGTCGATAAATTCCTAAGTTTATAAAGATCTACTCAGATTAACAAAAGCAGACTTAGAGATGGATGGCTAACCTCTTATGGGTTTACTAACTATATTCAACACCAGGCTTCGAGGATATATTAGAGAAGAAACAGCGTATGTTTGATTAATGAGACATGTTTGATAAACCAGGCCTATAAATTCCTTAGGTTATAAAGTTCTACTCAGATTAACAAATGCTGACCTAGTTGATGTCTATCTGAGCGTGTATGTCTTTTCTAACTGTGTTTGACACTAGGATTCTAGAAAGATCTTAGGTAAGGAACAGCATATGTTTGATAAAGTTTATAAATTCCTAAGGTCCACTCAGGCTAACAATAACTGACTTGGGGCTGGAGAGATGGCTCAGAGGTTAAGAGCACCTTAAGGTTTCCTCTAAAAAACATGAAAGGAGCATGAATGACTCCACCTGGATTGTGATAATGTTAACCAGTGTACTAAGAACTGCCCCATGCTTATCCACTGCTAGGACCCCGCCTGGATCCTGCCAGGACAATGTGAACACTGTTGGGTTGACTGTCCTACCGTCAGTGCCATACCATGGTAGGTCAGTGTCTCAGTCAGTGTTCTCTTGCCATGAAGAGACACTGTGACCACAGCAACTCTTATAAAGGAAAATATTCAATGTGGGCTTGCTTACATTTTAAGAAGTTTAATCCATTGTCACTGTGGAAGGTAGGATGGCAGCATGCAGGCAGACATACTGATGGAGACATAGATGAGAGTTAGACATCCATATGATTGGAAGACTGGGCCTGGCATGGGCTTTTGAAATCTCAAGGCTCACCCCTTAGTGACTCATTCACCCAACAAAGCCACGCCTCCTGATCCTTTGAAATAGTGCCACTTCCCAGTAACCAAGCATTCAAGTCTATATGTCTATGGGGGCCTAATTGTTAAGTATCTGGCGCTTTAGAGGTTGGAGTCTATTATGCACACACACAATGCCCCTGCAACACATGCACCTGTAGCCGGTATGCTGTGGCATATGAAACTGATGGCTGTGGTTCCTGTACAAGAGGATGGGACGCTGAATTTTAAATTCCATGTAGTCCCAAATTTATACATCTCACTCTTCAGATGAAAAAAAAAATTAAAAAAAAAAAAAAACTATTCACAGTATAGGAAGTGTTCTTGGCTCACAGACCACAGAAGAGCTGGTAACCGGCTAGCGTTTGTCCATGCACGATTGCTTGTTGCTTTTGCTTCCAGAAGCAGCGACTGAAACATCTCGACACCTTCCTGTTTCCTAGCGCTCTCGTTTCAGGCTTCTGAACCGAGCTTTAGTCTGATCCCTTGCCTTGCAGATGGGCACCTCTCTGTTTGCCAGCAACATTGGCAGTGGCCACTTCGTGGGCCTGGCTGGCACAGGTGCAGCCGCAGGAATCGCCGTTACCGCATTTGAATCGCACGTAAGTGACAGCAAATTCTTTTTCATTTTAAGTCAAATCCACGTCTGGGTATTTTCAACCAAATGTATCTCAGGGTTCCCTGGGAGTCTGTCAGATGTGCTCCTTTTGTTCTGGGTTTTATTTTCCCTCAGGCAGGCCACTCTTTGTCCTTGAGTGCTTCTAGTCTAGTTCTTTTCCTTTGTAATTCTTCCTACCAGAATGTCACTTTCGTGCAAAGTCCCACTTTCATTTGTTTCCTGTGACTATTTGAGCTCTTTTGTCTCCTTCCTGAGATGTAACACTGTATGTCCATTCTTGAACCAGAAGCAAGAAAGAAAGAAAGAAAGAAAGAAAGAAAGAAAAGAAAGAAAGAAAGAAAAGAAAGAAAGCATGCTGGGGAGAGGCTTTAAGGTCGCTAAATTTGCCAAACAAGCAAGAAGACCAAGGTTCAGATCCCCAGAACCCACGTGAACACTGAGGAGACATGACCCCTCATCTATAATTCCAGCCTCAGTGGTAGGGACACAGGGTTTGGCAAGTTGGCTAGTGAGACTAGCTGTACCTGTGGGCTTTTGGGTTCACCCAGAGCGCCTGCTACAAAGAATAAGATGTAAGTGCAGTTGAGGAAGGTTCCCAACATGAGCCTTGAGCCTCTACACATATTCGCGCACACCAGACACACAGTGAAAGATAAATAAGCCGCTCGGCCATTTGGGCCTCACAGGGGCAAGGGGAGGGCAGGGACGGTGGAGACAGGCAAATTTCTGTCGGTTTGAGATCCATTTGGTTTACTTAGTGAGCTCTAGGCCAGCCAGGGTACATAGTGAGAGACCACACTGGGTATTTATGTTTCCCTATGGCACACCCACAGAGCCACACACAAGTGTGTAACTCACACAAGTGTGCACTTCTACACACATGTGTGTGCTTGACCCATGGAGGTTCACACCACTCCTAGCAGTTTTTGCTATACTGCAGGAGGGCTTAAAGTTACTCAAATCATTTAGGGGACCAGTATCAGGAATTATAAAATCACCTGTAGGAAATCTGCCCAAGAGAGCATAGCACTTATGGAGGAATACTATGCTATCGATAGTGTGCATCCATTTGTTCTCAGATACATTATGTCAGGCACACAGGACAAGCATGGAAAGGCAGTACAGCAACAGCAAGCAAAATCCCCGGAGCTTGCCAAAACCCGGGATACACCCATTTGTCAGCCATGCAGAACACGAGCGGGATGCTCCCGGGAGCTCGCTCGCTTGCTTTTGCCAACCCAGCATGCGATTGCTCTGAGCACTTGCTGTTGTTGTCTCGTGAGTCTCTCTCACAGCCATGTCTGCCATCTTACAGCCCTGGCTCTGTGGCCTCCTCTCTCCTATGGTTGAAATAGAGTTGGTGACTTCTCAGGTTGCTCCGTCTCCTCCCCTCTGTGAAGATGGAGTGGCCTCTTCTAGGCACCTCACACGCAGAGGTAGAAGCTTTAAGTGTCTACTCCATTCACTTTTCTCAACTGAATGCGGCACCTCACTGCTTCCTCACTACTGCAATGGCAATGTGTTCATGTGTGGGTGTGCTCATTATATCCCTGTGTGTGTAACTCTGTGAGTGTGCTCGTGTGTATCCATGTGTGTGGCTCTGTGGGTGTGCTCATTATATCCCTGTGTGTGTAACTCTGTGAGTGTGCTCGTGTGTATCCATGTGTGTGGCTCTGTGGGTGTGCTCATTATATCCCTGTGTGTGTAACTCTGTGAGTGTGCTCGTGTGTGTTCCTGTGTGTGGCTCTGTGGGTGTGCTCATGTGTATCCCTGTGTGTGGCTCTGTGGGTGTGCTCATGTGTGTGCCTGTGGGTGGCTCTGTGGGTGGGTGTGCTCATGTGTATCCCTGTGTGTGGCTCTGTGGGTGTGCTCATGTGTATCCCTGTGTGTGGCTCTGTGGGTGTGCTCATGTGTGTGCCTGTGGGTGGCTCTGTGGCTGTGCTCATGTGTATCCCTGTGTGTGGCTCTGTGGGTGTGCTCTTGTGTATCCCTGTGTGTGGCTCTGTGGGTGTGCTCTTGTGTATCCCTGTGTGTGGCTCTGTGGGTGTGCTCATGTGTATCCGTGTGTGTGGCTCTGTGGGTGTGCTCATGTGTATCCGTGTGTGTGGCTCTGTGGGTGTGCTCGTGTGTATCCGTGTGTGTGGCTCTGTGGGTGTGCTCATGTGTATCTGTGTGTGTGGCTCTGTGGGTGTGCTCTTGTGTATCCCTGTGTGTGGCTCTGTAGGTGTGCTCTTGTGTATTCCTGTGTGTGGCTCTGTGGGTGTGCTCTTGTGTATCCGTGTGTGTGGCTCTGTGGGTGTGCTCTTGTGTATCCCTGTGTGTGGCTCTGTGGGTGTGCTCATGTGTATCCGTGTGTGTGGCTCTGTGGGTGTGCTCTTGTGTATCCCTGTGTGTGGCTCTGTGGGTGTGCTCATGTGTATCCGTGTGTGTGGCTCTGTGGGTGTGCTCACGTGTATTTGTGTATGCAGGATTCTCCTGGTGGCTGCTTGTCGCTCCGAGCCAGGGTGAGCCACAGTGTCTGGTTTTCACGAGGTGTTCAACCTCTTCAAGCACACTTCCATTTGATCCTGGTTGTTAATTTCAAGCTCCAGCTGCACAATGAGTTGATGTTTTTCTTTTAAAATATGAATGCTCTCCTCTGCCCTCTTTGTCACTCACAGATCGTGTGACGGACTAGTACATGACTTCAAGTGGCCGCAGTTTCTAGTAGGTAAAGGCATCTTGCCTTGCTTCTTGAGTTTATTGTGCATGGCTTCCTACAAGAAATGCTGTTTTAATGAACACGTGTCTAGTGACGTCTTCCCTGACAGAACCCAACTACAGAATGTGACAGAGGCCTGAGGCTTTCTCCATTTCTCTTTAATGGTGCACTTTGATCCAGGAGATCAAAAGAGAAAAAACACACTATTTTAAAACCTCCTATCTTAGATGGGCGGAGACTGAAATCTGGAATGAAATAGGTTTTGCCTTTCTCAGTAACTGCTGCAGAATTGTCTTCCTAACTAGCTATCACCACCAGGGGGCACTGTGGTCTCATGTCAATAGCTTCTGACCAATGATGCCATTCATGAGTCCTGGCAGCACCCCGCCCCCCCAAGCTTATGTTTTACTGAACAAAACAAGATTTTGACTAAACAGTTGTTTTCTTCTTTTGACTTACTCTCCAAGAGGGGGAGCCACTAACAGAAAATGTACTACACAGATGTCTCCCCATTAAGTGTGCTAAGTGGCTTGACTGGGAAGGCAGCCAGCAAGCAGTACCCCTCCATGGCCTCTGCATCAGCTCCTGCCTCCAGGTTCCTGTGCTGTTTGAGTTCAGGTCCTGACTTCCTTCAGTGAAAAGCAGCCCTGTGGAAGTGTAAGAGAAACAAACCGTTGTCTCCCCAACTTGGCTTTTACTCACGGTGTTCTGTTGCAGCCATAGGAACTTTAAGACAAGTTGTTACCAACATGGTGGGGTATTGATGCTGCGGCCGACCTGACCGGGTTTTGGGGAGGATTGTGAAAGGACTTGGAACTTCAGCTAGGAGAGCTCAGTGGGATGCTCTGTAGGAGCTTGGAAGATAAGAACCTTGAGAGCAGTGCAGAAAATACAGCCCTGGCTTCTGAGGTTTTAGAGGGAAAGCTTAAAGACATGACGTCATAGGTTGCTAGGCGGTCTGGCGGCAGTGTGCAAACAAGGATTGTTTGCTATTTTGAATTAAGAAGCTTTCATTCAGGTCAGCTGGGGCTGGAGAGTGAGCCTTGATTAACAAGAGGCAGCACCAGGAAGCGAAACCTTGGCATTACTGGGACAGTGGATGCTGATCAGCTGGAGCGAAGAAATTAGCGGTGACTGAGAAGAGACCAGCATCACTGAGGTGAAATCCTCTGGGGCATGCTTTCCTGAGAGCACCGAGAAACTGTGTTCCAGAAGCAGCCACCATTGTACCTTGTGCTGGCAGCCGGACTTGGTAATGTGTAAGGATCACCCAGGTGGGTCTGGTTTTGAAGGCACGGAGGGGTCACGGAGAGCAGCTGAGGCCTGGCAGTGTGAGAGGCCAGGAGAGGCCACTGGTGGAGGTGCAGCCTGTGGCAGTGAAGGCCCAGGACTGAAGGGGCCATGCAGAGAAGTTGAGGCTTGGCACTGTGAAGAGAACCTATGAGAGGCTGTTGGTGAAAGTGCAGCCCAGTTGCAGCAGGAAACCCCAGCGTTTTGGAGGTGCCAGTGCCACGAGAAGAGCACCAAGAACAGCAGCAGCTGAGGAGTGGAGCCACCAGCCTAGAAGACAGGCTGTGTGTGCTGCAGAGGGCAGAGCCAGAGGCGTGACCTGAGCCCCTTGGAGGAGCCCACAAAACCGTGAGTGAATCCCAGATATTGGACTTTGAGTTATTTACACTTTTAGAGTTTGTTTTTGCTTTGTTCAGATTGTGACTGTACCCTGGCTCTTTCCTCTTGAAAGAAGGCATTTAATTTAATTGTGATTTTTACAGTAGCTCACAGCTGAAAGATTGAACTTTTAAAAGAAATTTTGGATTTTTAGAGAGATTGGCTATTTTAGAGAGAGACTCAAATTTTAATGTGCTTGAATGTGTAAAGACTGCAGGACTTCAGTTACTTATGTTTTTAATGTGAGAATTTGGGGACGAGTAAGAGACAACGCTTATGGCTTAATAGTGATGTGTTTGTGTGTGGAGTTGACCAAGGGGTCATTTGTGGTGGCTAGTCTTGTGTCAACTTGACACACTAATTAGAGGTATCTGGAAGGGAGGGACCCGAGTTGAGAAACTGCCTTCATGAAATCCAGCTGTTGGGCATTTTTTTAATCAGTTACTGATGGAGGAGGGCCCAGCCCATTGTGGGTGGAGCCATGCTTGGACTGGTCAAGGTGTTTCACTGTAGCAATAGAAACTCTAACTAAGACAGCTATGTTTGGTTGACACTCCTCGGAGGCCTGCTCTTTTCTCAAGGGAAATGGAGGAGGAGTGGATCTGGGAGAGAGGGAGGAAGAGGTGGGATGGGAGGAGAGAAGGGAGAGGAAAGTCTGCTGGGGATGCGTTGTGTCAGAGAAGAATAAAAAAATAAGTGTATACTCAATGATGATAGTGGTCTTTATAAAAGACAACACTGGGAAAACTGAAAATATGATATTGATTAAACAAATAAATTATAATGCGTATGTTATGTGATAGTTATTGAAATAGTTAAAGATCCTATTAAAGTAGAATGTCCCTAAAATACTACTGTTATAAAACATGAATATATGCTCTCACTCGTATAAAATCCTGTATGTTTATATAAAAGTTTTCTCTGTGATAAGTGGTCGTAATTGAAAAAAAGTTGAGAAGCAATGATATATCAAAATCAAAGTCCTAATAGAAGGCATAGAAGACAGTCACATCCAGGTGTGTGGTTGGTCTTTCTCTGCTCCAGCTGCTCAATGGACTCCACTGCCCCTCTGCCGGCCTGGCTCCCGGGGGTTTGGAGGCCACACTCCTGCTCATCTCTCCAGCTCTGCTCTCCAGCATCCTTTCTGGCTGCTCCTGTACAGCATCCTCCCTGCCAGCCGTGTGGAATCAGGCCCAGCTCCTCATGGGTCATCTTCTCTGCACATTTTCTTCTGCTCAGGGAACTAGCGAACCCACTCCAAAGGCTTTTGTGCCTTTATCTTCAACTGCAGCTATTTGATCAAAATGATCGGCATCTTCCATACATGTTCACATGCACACGCACAAGTGTCGCCATATGTATACGCACATTATTTAGAGATACGTTTCTATGTGTGTGTGACTCTGTGTGTGTGAGCGTATGTACGTGTACATCACATTCCCTGGACGTGGCGTTCCATGGAGTTGTGAGCAACCTTAGTGGATGCTGGGAACCAAACTCAGATTGTCTGCAAAAGCAGCCAGAGTGTGTAACTGCTCCGCCATCTCCCGAGCTCATAGTGCAATATTTAAACATCAGCAGACAATGTTGTCATCCTTATTTTATCATTAATTTATATATTTGTCTACAGTTTGCTATTTTCTTCACAATGTATTTCTTGCAGATAGCTTACTGATGGACAATTTTTTTTTTTTTTTAACCTTCTCAAAGACAAATCTTTATTATTCCTTTTATATCAGGACACTGATAGGAAAAAAAAATCTGTTTTTGTTACTGTTGGTGGTTTGGTTGTAGGACTAACATAGATTTTATGTTATTTCTTCTATTTTTATTTTTTGAAACAGTATAAACAGTGGAATTCACAACCTTCACTGTAGAGCTCCATGAATTTTTCCACAGGCTTGTTCTCCCATAGCCTGCAGCCCAATCAGCATGTACAGCACTGGCCCGACTCTTACTGCTTTTTGTCAATGTCCCCAAGGGCAAGCCTTGTGATAACTGTTGCTCCGGGTTAGGTTTGGCCCATCTATGGCATCATTGAAACAGGTGCATGTTTTTTCTCTTACATAATGCTTTGTATCAATCCATACTGGCTTGTTTTATTACCCTCTAGGCGTGTGCCGTACTCTCTGTTCACTCAGCCACGCCCTGTGAACTATTTAGTTCTCTTTTCTTAGGCTCCTTAGAGTGTCTCTGCTGTGGTTCACAGTCTCTAAGAGAGATCCCAGTAGTGTGATCCGCATTTTGTTTATGCCCAAGTGTAATCCTCTCTCTTAGTCTGGGTTGGACTAAGGGATTTGTTTCCAAAGGGAAGACAATGTCAAGTATCTTAGGACATCGCAAACAATGCAGCAGTGATCATCTTTACACGTAGATCCCCATGGATGGTTATATTTCTAGAGGATGCAGACATAATTGAGTCATTGGGGCAAGGATGCCTGAGGCCCTGGGGGCCCAGCCTCTGCCCCAGTGTGCCTGAGAAGCAGGGGATAAGAGCAAAGGCCATTACCTTGTGGGCTTAAGACCAACTAGCGACCAGTGACTGCTTTCTATGCCATGTGTCTATGCTGTGCTGACTCCACCTCTGAGCTTTGGAAGCAGCATGTTTGGTTTCCCAGCATGGCAGCAGGGACTTGTTTTAGAATGTGTTATTCCTTGAGTCTCATTCCTGGCTGCGTCACACAAATATTTTCTTTACTTCTGAGTTGTTCTGCAAACAAATTAGGGCCTTTGGTGTCACCAGAATGAAACTGGTATAATTTGAATGTAATGGATGGCGTGTAATTCTATATTTGAATAGATCCAATTCAGTGTCAGTGCAAAGAGGAGAAACCTCAATGCAGTGAGCAGCTAATGGAGGTTCTTCCTTCAGCAATGAATTAGTGTTATTGCCCGATTAGGCTCCTGATAAAAAAGACAAATTTGGTCCCTTTTTCCTTGTCACAGATGATCTCCATCACCCACCATTTGCCATGGAATGATGTAGCAACATCTCCTCTCCAGATTCTGGCTCTTAAATATAGTCTTTTCTCATCTGAAGAGCTATCTATAAAAACCAAATTCTTACTCTTCATAATTCTGGATATGTTGTGTTTGATGCAGCAGCACAAAGTACATAGAGCAGTGGTGCTTTCCAGGAGCTCAGGGATGGGACAGAAAGGGTGCAGGTGTTAGCTGTAAGATGAGTGCATTATGGAGATCCAATAACACATTAGATCTATACACCTAGGGAAAGTAACGATGTACTGTGTATTTCAAATTTGCTGAGAGCAGATTAAGTATTTTCTCCTTGTTTAATACAAAAGAGCAAGTATGCTAGGTTATGGATGCACAGGCATATTTTTTAAATCTATTTTTATTTTGGTTTCTTGTATCTCTTTCTCCCTTCTCCACTCCAGTCCTTTCCACCACCCCAACACCAGGCAAGAAGGAAAAAAGGTTAGTGAGGAGATGGGGTGTAGTTTTCCTTGGCTGCTTCCTGCTATTTAGAGTCATCATAAGCATCTCCAGCTAGCAGATGCAGCAGGAGACCCTCTTCCTCTTCTGACCATCTCCTGCAAGCATTCTTCTTGCAGCCCTTTTTCTTCTTTCTTTTTCTCTTTGGGCTCTTGTATTTATACCCTCTCAAAGTCCATATCAGGTTGTTTTCCAACTGGCAAAGACCATGCCTCCCCATGAAGCAGTTTCCTGTTGATAAAGATCGTGTGCCCTCTCAGGAGACTTATCAGCTGTGGACAAATTGGAGCAGGCCCCATATCCCACACCTGGGATTAAAACAAAAACATGTTTATATAATATAACTGAAAAAAATTTTGAGACAGGGTAGCCTTGGTTGTCCTAGGCTTACTTTATAGACCATGTTGGCTTTGAACTCACAGAGATCCGCCTGCCTCTGGCTCCCAAGTACTGGGATTAAAGGCATGTGCCACCAGCCTGGCCATAACTGAATTTTTAAATAAACCAAAAATTCCACAACATGGATGTGCCAGTTGATTTTTTTGTGGTGACACTTTCACAACATATATATGAAACCATCACATTATGCTTCTTAAATCTATAAAATTTCAGTCAGTAATGGTACTTTATGAAAGTATAAAAAGATATTTAGGTTCTTTGCCTACTTCATTTCTTATTATGAAGTCACTTTCGTGGTTTTATAAATTATAAACTATTTTGTTTACAAGGAGTGACAACAAAAAAATCAAGTCTGACGTCACCTTATTAGATAAAATTACCAGTTGCAAATGCCCCTTTGCAAGATAATAAACTGTAAAATGAAAGTGCACACAGTGATCCTTTGCTTAACCAATATTGTTGTGGATGAGATAGAGTTCAGGCAAAATAGCCATAGAAAAACACTGCCACAGCCAGGAGGACAATGACATTGGTGTTCACTACTGTCCTCCAGAAGGGATCCTCTGAAGTGTCTTCCAGCTGCTTCTTCAGAGCTTCTTCCTCCTCTTTTGTCAGCTTGTGTTCTGCATTTTGCAAACCACAGAATAAGTCACAAGTCCTCTTGAGACATCCATGAGGCTTTTCAGTTTGGCCTGGAACAAGAAAGAAAAATAAACTATCACTAAAGATGCGTAGAATGCCTTGTCAATGCTCTACAGATGTCTTAAACACTGAGTGTTTATTTTTATAAAAACCAGAAGAATCCCAAGAAAGTATGTATAAATTTGACTATACAGAATCTGAAAACTGGGCTGGAGAAGATGGCTCAGTAGTTAAGAGCACTGACTGTTCTTCCAGAGGACCTGGGTTCAATTCCCGGCCTCACAAGTTTCTGTAACTCTAAGATCTGACACCTTCACACAGACATATATGCAGGCAAACACCCATATACATACATACATACATACATACATACATACATACATATATGTACACATATAAATATATAAAATTCTGAAAAATATACTCAGAAGTAAATAAACACAAGAGGCAAAATGGGGGTGACATGGGGAGTGCTTTGCATACAATATCACAGAGGCTTTACTAATCTTAATATACAATAGGTTTCTGTAGTTATAGAAAAAAAAAAGAGCATTTAGAGATCCAGATAAACATACTATAGAGTTGATAGACAAGTTAACAGAAGAAAAGATGATCTTAAGCTCCTTTAAGTGATGGGATAACACTTGAGTTGTAAACTGAATAAATTAATAAAATTTTAAAAAATTAAATGTAAGTCAGGAGTGGTGTTGCATGCCTTTAATCTCAGTAATTGGGAGGCCGAGGCAGACGGATCATTGTGAGTTCGAGGTCAGCCTGGTTTACAAAAAGATTCCAGGACAGCCAAGGCTACACAGAGAAACTCTGTCTCAACCCCCCCCCCCAAATTAAAACTATATTGTGGCACCAGTTGTCACAACTGGTGACACAATTTCAATATTGTGCTTTGTGAAACTATTCTAATGAGTCTTTGTGACAATATGCAAGGATCTTGGTGTATGTAGAGAAATTGATGCATCCCTCCTGCCTTTGGTATATTGGAAAGAATAGTAAGAAACGAGGCTGGAGAGGATTTGGGGCTAGAGACTTAATCACGAGGTATGAAGATGGAGAAGTTAACAGGTAACTGAAAGTCATCTCAGCACCCAGTGTGTAGTAAGGAACATGGATGGACAGGGGATGCTAATGTCGCTGAGTGGATTTCATATCCATCAAGCTGTCTTCATTATTGGGCTGGTGAGATTTTAATGTTCTAGTTTGTTATGGAAACAAAAACTTCTTGAGAACTGGATAACTACAGGGGTCATTCCTCATCAAAGAAGCTTATCTCCTCAGTCCATGAAGTCATTACAGGAAACTACAACCTGACATGATGCAGAGATCAAGCCAAGCTCTAACAGCTGCGTCTGCATCACAGCTCCTGTGTCTATGGCTCAGTTAACATCTGGGAAGATGGATCACAAAGACCGTGAGAGCCAGAATACCAGGAAGTCTGCTGTGAGGTGTTCTTTCACAGAAGATGCTATGTCTTCGTTAGGGTTTCTATTGCTGTGATGAAACCCCATGAACAAAAATCAAGTTGGGGGCACTGTGGGAGGATTTATTTGCCTTATACTTGCAGGTAGCCATCCATCACTGAACGAAGTCAGGACAGGAACTGAAGCAGGGCAGGAATCTGGAGGCAGGAGCTGATGCAGAGGCCATGGAGGATGCTGCTTACTGGGCTGCTCCTCATTGCTTGTTCAGCCTGCTTTCTTATAGAACCCAGGACCACCAGCCCAGTCATGGCCCCACCCACAGTGGGCTGGGCCCTCCTCATCAATCACTAATTAAGAAAATGTGCTCTGGGCTTGCCTACAACCCTATTTTATGGAGGCATTTTCTTTCTTTCTCTCTTTCTTTCTTTCTTTTTGTTGCTGGTTTTTTGGTTTTTGAGACAGGGTCTCTCTGTGTTAGCCTTGGCTGTCCTGGACTCGCTTTGTAGACCAGGCTGGCCTCAAACTCATAGTGATCTACCTGCCTCTGCCTTTGGAGTGCTGAGATTAAAGGTGTGTGCCACCACGCCCAGCATGGAGGAATTTTCTCAAGTGAGGCTCCCTCCTCCCTGATGATTCTAGCTTGTGTCAAGTTAACATACAACCAGCCAGTTCAGGTTATGTAAACAAGACAAGAACAATGGCAATAGTAATAGATTTGTTAATGTGAAAGGGGCAATAAAAATCTCCCCGCATCCCACTCTTGGCCAAAATCTAAGGCAACTAATGTCGGCCAAGAATGGGAGAAATAACCTCTCCCAGGGATGAGCCCTTAATTGGTTATGTAATGCAAAGCTGTCAGCCCTGAAACCAGATACACACAACAGAAACAGACTCAGCAGGCTGTACTGATGTATTTGTGAATACACATACATATATGTAATAATATTAATTAAAGAAAAGAGGCTATAATTCATGGGAGGATTTGGAGGGAGAGGGATTGGGGGCTCCAGGGAGGAAAGGGAAGGAGGAAGTGATGTAATTATATTTTAATTAAGAGGGTATATAAAAATCCTCACTAAGTCACACTGTGAAAACCAACATGTAAGTGAGGCGTTACCTCCTTCACGCCCATCATCAGCTCCTTTCTCCTCATTTTCTTCTGCATCCAAATCAATTCTTTCCTCCTTGCTGTTCCGAAGAGTCCAGCACAGGCGATACAGCTGAGCAGAGACCACAGCAAGCATGAGCAAAAGGTACACGTTAGCAAACACCAAAGAATAGGCTCATGTTTGTATAACTAAAAAACTGGGCTGCACAAAAGAGGTTGTAATGGAAGGTCCTTCTGCCATATCACACTTTCCAAAACCCAGGAACCAGTTAAAATCATTTCTGTTTTTCATTCCTTAGGAAACATTTAAAAGCTCAAGATTCCTAAACCTCTTACTTTCAGAAAAGTAGGGGACCAGGCTAGGGTGCCTTACACCGTGGCTTCACTCATTGTCCTACAGTTTAGCAGGGATAGTGACTTTATTGTTATTTCATTGTCCTTACTGTCCAACTGTTAATAGTAAATTCATTGTTATTTTCAGTCTGGCTAGAGACTGCTTTTTACATCTATCTATCTATCTATCTATCTATCTATCTATCTATCTATCTATCTATCTATCTTATGCAGGGTCTCATGTAACCCAGGTTGACCTTGTCCTTGCCATGTAGCTGAAGATGGCCTTGAACTTCTGATCTTTCCGCCCCCACATCCCAGGTGCTGGTGCAGCATCATTCCTAGCTTAAAAGTTTAACTCAACACATAATAATTATACATATTTACGTGTCACAGAGCACTAATTTGATACATATATGCACCATGTAATTACAAAATCAAGGAAATTAGCATTTTCATTTCCTTAAACATTTACTTTTGTGAGTGAGGAGGAAATGGGGGTTAAAGAACTTTTAGCTCCTTTGCTCTGTTTCCTTATAAACACACACCAAATTGTTGTGCGGAATCTCCACTCCACTGCTCTACAGGACGCAAGAAGCTGTTTCTCTGACCCGACCTGTGTGTGTGACCTTCCTCCCTTCTCGTTCCTCTTCCTCTTCCGTGATGACTAGGGCTTCTATTGTCCCTCGACACATCGTAAGTTGTAATTCTGCATCTACTGGGGTTAGACGGCTATTTTGTTCAGTTCTTGAGTTCCACGTGTAATGACACATCTCAGTCCTATCCTGCCTAGGGACTTTGCCCACTGTTGTTATTTTAAAATTTTAAGTTTCATAGAATTTTGACTAGCATTTGTGTGATCATGATTCTCCTGCTTTGTGTATTGATTGACACTTCAGAAAACATACGGGATATGTGCTGGCACGTAATATTTTTATCATTCATGCAGGGAGTGTGATTGGATCCAATGGATGACTAAGACACACCCAAGGCTATTCTGAGGAAATTGGTCCAAGTGTCCACAGGGTTACAACCATCATAGTCTCAAAGTCACGCTTCCCTTCAGTGTCCCCAACCCTACTGAAATGTGCTATTGGCTCTGTCACTTTCACATCACGCTGGGATGCCCTGCCAGAGCTCCAGAGGCTTCACCACATTCGTGTGTTAAATCCACTCTTTTCTTTATTCTTTTGTGAGACAGGCTCTCACTATGTACCTCTGGCTTGTCTGGAACTCACTGTGTAGACCAAGTTGGTCTTGAACTTGGAGTCCCATCTGCCTCTGCCTCCCGAGGGGTGGGGTTAAGGCACCATCATGCCCTCTACTTTTTCATTAAAGATATTTTCTTGAGAGTCTTCTTGACTCCTGGCGTACTTTGGGCTACCACAGACTTGGCTCAAAGCTTCTGTCCCAGGATATCTCAGTATTGCTTTCCTAGGTGAGGCCTACAGCATTACACGACCACCTACGACATCTCTGCTGATACCAACATACCTGCTTTCAAAGTTCAACTCCTTTGGCATAAGCATAAAACAGAACATGAACTCTAGACAAAAGTTTTATAAAGAAAAATCAATAATAAATTATGGTTATTTGTATTAGCAGAAAGGAACCCGGTATTATGTGCATTGGTTTGGAAACCATGACATATTTCCTGGTGCACATTCAGCCTATATCCAAGATTCAGAGCAAACATATAGTTATGAATTCTGGTGACATGTCACTGGTAAAGTCATTTCACAACTTTAGGCATTGAGTTTCAACTTCACACATTATCTACTGGCCCCTCCTTAAAAATGCAAATGCATATTGCTTCAACATTGAGCAATGGGTAGAAAATATATGAAAATATATACTGCATAAATATGTTACTAATAAACAACACTAGTATGTAAATGTGTCATATGTACATATTATATATTAAGTGTAATAAACAATATTAGTCTGCAAATACAATGTATAATATATAAAATATAACTATAATGGATATTTATATACTAATATTATTTATTACATATGGATTCCAAAAAGATAAAAATTTGCATGGTTTTCACACTGTCTGCAACTATCTCAGAGGTAATGGTGCTGAAATTGTCAGTTGTTTATTTATATGTTTGTGTCTGCATGTAGACACATACACAAACACATTGTGAACACACCCACACACATGTGCCTGAACCTATTTGAAATATATTCCTAAATGATATTACAAGATCTCATGTTATCCTATATGCATTTTTTGACTGAACAGATTTATGGATGGTCTCAAAGCAAGTAAAAAGCTGCCTTCATCCACCTGTGAACTACTTAGCACACTGTTTTACAGAGTCATTTTCTAGTGATGGAAGTTGGGGGTTGTACTCCAGCTTTTTCCCATTTTCGAGTCAATGACATTTGCACAGATAATGCTGATTCACATATTTTTCCTACTTGTACAAGTATCTCTGCATAAGCTCCTGAAACTGCGATTAGGACTAACAAACTGTGAGAGTTAACTCTTGTTAAATAGCTCATGATGACATTCTTACCAAGCATAAACTCCCACACTTACCAATAATTTTGGATGCTGAGATATTTCTAAATTTCTAAGAATATTTTATAATAGTAATATTAAGCATTTTTTGCCAGCTTGAAAGACAAAGATGGACCTTGCTGTTCTATTTTTCCTTTCCTTGGTCACTGTTACTCTGATTTTTAAAAAGACATATCTACATGAACTTTTATAATGAATCTGAATTTCAACTCAAGCCCGGAGAGGCTCAGATGGACGGATCTGTTGTAAGATCTTTCTCTGTCTATTGACAAGAGTGACAGTTCCTTCCCAATGTCTGTGACAAGGGCACAGCTGTGCTCTGCACCTGCATCATGAAGCTTGTGAGATAGTATGCTCATTGGTTTTCACTATTTCTGTGCAATGCGTGTTGGTGGGTGCTTTCATAGGCATGCGTGGCAGTTGGAGGATGGTTTTGTGGAGTTGGTACCCTCCTAGCATCCTTTATGTAGATCTCAGGGACTTGGCAAGCCCCTTTACCTGTAGGAACATCTCAGTGGCCTTGAAAACATAGGCCCAATTTTTAGCCTCTTGTTAATACACTGTTGCTTCACACACACTCGTTCAAATTGTTTAGCTGAGTAATGGAATAATTGCACTAGCCCGGCATTGGCTGAAGCTGTCATTACACAGCTGTTGAGAGCGAGTGACTCCCATCCTGTGCATCACTCACATGTACATCGGGAATGGGGTTTGTTAGGAAAGAAACTCCCAGCATAGCCAATGCAGACACAGAGAAGAGGATGATGGCGTAATACAGATAGTGAACTCCACAGATGATCTTGGGGCAGCTACTGGCCGCCAGGCAGCTCCCCGTCCCATAGGAAAACTCTGCGATCATGCGGATAAGGCCCATCACGAGTCCAACCATCAGACCCCAGAACGCTCCCTGTTGAAAACAAAGCAAGAACACAGAGTGCTTAGGGAATGTGAGTCGCTCACTCAAGTATGTCATAATTAATCACCACCGGTTTCCTAGGTGCACACCAGCACACAGGGAGAATTGTGAACACAACTGTCAGTGGGATGTCGCCCTCTGTGGTCCTGGAAAATCATTACACTGTTGAGTGTCCAACTGCAGGACTCCACTGTCAACACTGAAAACTTTCCTCACTCTTTTCTTATGTGTAGAATAAAAACCTGTGCTTTAGTTTGTAGACCAAAGAGGATTATGATCCATATTACACATATTGAAGAGATGAAAAAAATCACTAGACACTAAGAACTACTAGCCTGTCACTTGCCTGAAGAATCACATAACACAGTAAACAGAAACATATAAGGGATTAGATCAACTATTCATGCAGCAATAACAGTGACCATATTTTAATTTTTTAACTAGTGATTCAGAAAGTATTTTCTATGCTATTTCATTTAATGCGCTTGGAAACTCCTATAAAATGGACACTATTACCATCCTCATTGCACAGAGTGGAGCCCTGATGGGACGCTGGCAGTCCAGCTGCTGCGCCAGTGCTCCCCAGCACTGCACCGTGCACATGGCATTTTATGAATGCTGCTAACGGGGAGCAGGAATATCTTCATGCCTTAGTAAGTACCAGACACTGTGGTGACCACAGCAGAAACTGAGGCAGGCCTTGGGCGCACACACAGAGTAGCCAGAAAGCATCCTGTGCTGCCAGTGAGAGGAACAGACTTCTCAGACCAGCAGGGAAACCCCTCCCCGTTCTTCACTTACCTGCTCATTGACCCTTTTACAGAAGATGGCGAGCAGGAAGACAGCTGCAATGGGAGGCCCAAGGTAGCTAGAAATAGACTCTGTGTAGTGGACCAGCTGTCCACCTTGAGATACTTCTACTATCGGGACCCACAAGATGCTGGTGACAATTAGCACAGAGACAAACAACCTATAAAAAAATAATTCAGATAGTAAACCACAGCACCACAGGCATATTTGCTGAGTGCTTGAATTTATCCTCCTGCCATTCATTCTATTTCAAAACGAAACTACGCTCCCTGATCTGATACGAACCCATCCTACGCTACTTATCTGTTAATGCAATAGCAACAATACTTATCTACACAAGGCATAAAGGCTTCATCTAAGGTTAATGGTTCCTCATAAAACAGTCAAATGTCAGTGTTGGTTAATATTTATTAAATGTACATCTCAGAAATAAACACTGTATTAGTTTTCTTAATCAGTAGTTATTTGTATAATAAAGTAGAACCCACTTTTTATCTTTTTTTAAAGCTAGAGATAACTAAGTCTGTTTCCATAAGTAAGGATTAAAACATCCTCCCCTTTTCCCATAATGCTAGATGAATTGATAAAAAACAATACATGTATTGACAAATACTAGTTCCTGTGTTTTCTTGACAGAAAGGGTTGGTTAAAATGTTGACTAGAAGATCCTAGGATTCATAAAGATGAGCTGTAAAGTTTTCTAAACACAGGGTTTGCTTTGTGTATAAATAAATGAGCAAATATGGTTAACAAGATTATGCATGAGATTTCATCATCTCCATATTCATCTGAAATATGGACAAGGTGATGGAGAACAGAGGAAGGCGTCTTTGGGTAGAAGACTGAGACACTAATGTCCACTACACTCTACAAAATCTCTGCCACCTTGTAACACAGCTTAAATGTGACAATCATGCAGCCCAGAACACAGTAAAGGTTGAATAAATTACACTGTTATTATTGCTGCTGTCCCTCTGGAAAGAAAACCAGATGCTTCCCAGCCCACTTTACTGGTCCTGTCACACACTGACATGGCCTGGCATGACCCAGCACCTGAAGACCTTGGTCAGCTGAGCCCTTTCTATTTTCTCACTTGCTCCCTGGGCTTTGTCCCTTGGCGTTAGCAAAACTGCCACACACATGACTCACAGGGCCTTGGCCTCCCCTTCCCCCACTTCAGGACTTTGCTCAAGTGCCACCTCCACAAGAGATTTCCTGACATCTTGCCAGGTCACTGCCATCTTTTCACTCTGACTTACTTTTATCCCTTTTGCTATCCTATTTTCCTTTTACTGAAACTAGATTTTTTTCATACAATATAGTCTGATTGTGATCTCACATGCTGTAGCTGTGTCTAACTCCCTAATCTACAGAGGCACAGCTTGCTTATATGAAGCAAGTATTTTTGTAATGTGCCTTTTCCATATTTGTATCTTGGGAGATAAATATTTGATAAGAAAGAAGAAGCATATTATCTTTTCAGTGAGATTTGTGTCTAATTATGTATTGAATGGTGGGATCACTGTATCTTGAATACCATCCCAGAAGAACAAACCACACCAACAACCAGCCAAACAGAAACAAAAAGCGATGTATGCCTTTCCATTTTCTCTCCTACATCCCTTATCTAGTCAGTATCTAGGCCACGTTAGGCCCGTCAGGTTTCCATCTCCAAGTGTTTAATGTAGTAAAGGTATTTTAAACCAAGAGAAATGTGGAAATGGGTGGTGAGTTTCTCTTGATATGAACGTCACAAGAAAGCAGGCAGTGCCCTTCTAAGACTGGTCTGGACAAACACTGCTTCTCAGGACTATGTGAGAGCGCATCTATCCAGTGCCACAGTGAGAAAGCCACAGGGGAAGGGCAGATTCCACACAAGGGAGAAGGCGAGGGCTCCGGTTTCTCTTCTGACTAGCTGAGAAGTCCTGGAAGGAACTTGCAGTGGTTCTCCAAGGGAAATGATAACCTGTTTTCATTAATGGAAACATACTCTAAGTTTATTACTAAAAATAACTACAAAATGGAAATGATTAATATTATCTTATGACAATACCCATATTTAGAATTAATACCACCAATGTAGGCTCTATTTCTTAACAATTAAACTTTATTATACAACCCAACTAGCTTACACAAGAGGGAAAAAATGTTAAAGGGAAAAAAGAGTGAACCTTTCAGTATCTGTCCCACGGGACAGGTCCTTAGTGTCTCTGGTCTGTGTGCTGGTCCAGCCTGTTCGCTGATCCACATGTGCTCAAACCCGATCTGAACCTGTTGCCACTCTCTCCTCTCCGCCTGCCTGTCTGGGAAATGGGGTCTGTCTTTCTTCCTGGTGATTTGTTTTTCTGTTGTTTGTCTTCAGGGCTTCCAGACAGCTTAGGGATTCTTTGGTTGACATAACCCTCTAAGCAACTTCTTGACCTAGTCCCCTAGCTGAGTCTTTCCCTTTCTAAAAGCCAGTCCTTAATGAATGTGAAGATTATAATCTCATCAGTGGTACAACTTAATTTATCATCCCTTGCAGATGATATATTTAGAGACATTGAAAGATGAGGCACCAAGAATAGGTGGTAATTTGTGAAGATGTGATTGGATGGGACTTGTGGAAGGAAAATTTGAAACAACAACAACAACAACAACAAAAAAAAAACCATGTGAACCCCCATGAAACACTTAAAATTGGTGGCACATGCCTTTAATCCCAGCACTCAGCTCTGTTACACAGAGAAACCCTGTCTCAAAAAACAAAATAAAACACACACAAACAAACAAAAAACAAAATAAAAAGGATAGGAAAGACAACCATTACATTTAAATGCCTCAGTTTTTGGCTATATGAGAGGATAAGTTGAATTGTTCCTAGCAGGTCTGGAAAAATGGCTCAGTCATTAAATCCCAGGCACACAACCAAAAATACGGATTGTTCCTAGTGTTCCTCCTCCCAAGGTAGATTGATGATTATTTTCACTGAGGTCAAAGATACGCAAACTTTAGTTCTACATCTCCCCTTCTTGAGAGGAGTCTAGGCAGAGCCCGGGTTCCCTCACCGTCCAGCTATCAGGAGCTCTCTCTCTGATGCCTTCTTCCTCATCTTGGTGTAGAGGTCCATGGTGAAGAGGGTGCTGGCACTGTTGAAGATGGAGGTCAGGGAGCTCATGAGAGAAGCCAACATGGCCGACAGCATCAGGCCTCGCAGTCCTGGGGTCAGGAGAGGGTCAAGCTCTGGTTAGACAGGATGCCCTAGCCTATGAGTGCCGGATAAAAATAGGGGATTTCTCCAACACAATGGATTTGTTTGAAACATTGAAAAATTGAGCCGATATCAGTAATACTCATATAATAGAAATGCGTGTGGAGCTTCCCACATCCTTCTTGGTGATCTCAAAATGATGTGACGGGGGAATTTAGTCTCAAATAGAAACTCAGATGACATCTTTTAGAACCTAGTTTTAGAATAGAAGAAACCGTGTCATGCCATCTTTCCTTGTGATGATCTCTTGACCTCACAGAGCTTTAGTGGAAACATCTAGTTAGTGTATCTGCTGTCTTTGGAGAGGAAAAACCAGCATTTTGAGGCTCTATTTCCCTCTGGCCTGACATCTGCTAGGACAGAGGATGGGGGATGTGGTGTCAGATCTGTGGGCTATATTCCTGTCACCCTGAGAATGTTCATGCGTGCCAGGATGGAGAAAGGGCCTTGGAAGTGTTGACCGAAGTTGTCCACTGGTCCCAGCTGAGCTCTCTACCTTGATCGGCTTCCGTTTCCCACAGTCACTTCCATCATCTTAATAAGTTACTTACTTCACATGTGCAACCTATTTCATATCCCAAGAAACTGAAATGCAATATGTGAAAGGTGCCCAGGAAATGTCTGCAAACAGAGCTGAATCAGTGGCAGTTAAGTGATAATAGCCAAGGGTTATATCACAGCCTTTCTGTGCTCATCTACAGACCAAGCATCTGAGGCTGTGTGAGCCCAGGCTGGTACTTACCCATGGGCATCAGCTTCAGCACCAGTGTGGGGTAGGCATAGTTGGTGCAGCCGACATCAACACCACACTGCTTTACACACTCAGAAGGCACAACACAGGCCACCATATCTGGGGAGATATTCAGAGATGAGTTCAGCGAACGGGACTCCAGCAGGCACAGTTTGCAACCACTGGACAAAGAGGAAAGCCCATGGGTAGGAGGGAAGGCACTTGGTAGAAAATAGAGATACATTTTTGGATTTTGTGTCAATGACCCAGCACCTCTTTACCCAGAATAGGGCATTGTTATCGTCTCATTTTCATAGATCCCAATAGACTGACCTGACAGGCAGGATGGTCCCTAAGATCTGTCCCGCTGTTGTTTTAGAGCACATGGAAGTAGCTCATCACTCCCCAGCATTCCATGGGGACCCAGTGTGGGGGAAACAGCTGAGGATCTTCACTCTCTCTCCTCCCCTCCAAATCCAGTCCCTGGTCTCCCCTCTCCCATCCCTGGAGTCTACCACCCGCCACAGTCTCCCCTTGCTCTTTGTGCAACCTCTGGTGGATCTTGCAGCCTTCCTCACTAGCGCATCCTGTTTTCTCAGCCATGCAACATGGAGGCTAGAAACCCGCCAGCCATGAAGGCCTGTGAGTCAGACAGACAATCTTCACTCTTCTTCCTCTGCTCCAAATCTACTCCCCACCTCCTCAGTTGGGTAGCCGACCAACTTTCTAAGTTCTCTCCCTGCCTCCTCATTCTCAGGGGACTCTACAGAGATCCTGGTGGCACACTCTGCTTTCCTCCCTCTGGTAGACATCCTCAGCCTACCCTTCTGGCTCCTTTCCATTCTCAGTCATTTCAGAAAACACTGTATACATAATAAATCAATATATCTTTTAAAAATAGTCAAAACACTAAATGTATAGAATAAACACAGACTGTTAAAAGTTCCCAGGGGAAAAGACCAAACAACATATAAAGGCAGATCTATTAGACTAACCCCTGACTTTTCAGTTGAGACTCTAAAAGCCAAAATGGCTTGGATTAATCTTCTACAAACTATCTCTTTTTAAAAACAGTTTATTTATTTTACGTATATGATGCTCCATCTGCATGTACACCTACATGCCAGAAGAGGGCAGCAGATCTCATTATAGATGGGTGTGAGCCACCATGTTGTTGCTGGGAATTGACTCAGGACCTCTGAAAAGCAGCCAGTGCTCTTAACCTCTGAGTCATCTCTTCCCTCTACAAACTCTTATAGACCACAGATGCCAGTCCAATCTGCTATGCTCAGTAAAACTTCCACTCACAATAGATGGAGAAAGACATTTCACAATAAAACCAAATTTAAATAGTATCTTCCTACAAATCAAGCCCTACAGAAGGTACCAGAGAGAAAACTTCAACCTGAAGGGGTTAAGCACACACACGGAATAAACATTATCAGGCCAGCAAATCAAAAGAGGGGAAATGCAGCCAGCACAGCAAAGTAACAGAACAGCAGGCACTGCTCACTGACAACTCTCACTCCCAGTGCTCATGCTTCCCAGTGTAAAGACACCAATGAACAGAATGGATTCCAAAACAGCTCCATTCTTCAGCGGCATCCAAGAAATACACCATAACATCAAGGATAGACACAACCCTGGGGTAAAACGATGGAAGAAGATATTCCAAGCAAGTGGACCTAAGAAGCTGGCAGGTAGAGCTGTTGTAACATCTGACAAAATAGATGTCAAAGCAAAACTAATCAGAGGAGGAGTGGAAGGAAAACTCTGAGAGGACAGTGTAATTCTTGCCATGTACACATGGAGCACAAGGGCACCCAAGTTCATAAAAAAAAGACTTCGGCAGCTTGAATCACATATTGACCCTCATAAAGTGATAATGAGTGACTTCAGTGCCCCACTCCCACCAATAGATAAGTCATCAAGACAAAAAGCTAAATTGAGAATTGCTAGAGCTAACCGATGTCATAAATCATGTGGATATAACAGATATTTACAGAACGTTTCACCAAACACAACAGAATACTCCTTTTTCTCAGGAGCTCATGGAACTTTCTGCAAAATTGACCACATATTTAGACATGAAGCAAGTCTCAACAGATACAAGAAAACTGAAATAACACGCTGCACCCTACCTGAGGGCCACAGATGAGAGCTGGGTACCAATAACAACAGGAACAACAGAAAGCTTGCAAACTCATGGATACTGAACAACTGAATTCAAACCTTTTTAGAACTGAATAAAATGAAAATACAATGACATATATGGAATGTTGTGAAGGAGATTATAAGAAGCAAGTTCACAGCATCAAATGTCTACATTAAATATTTAGAGAGACCGCATATTCGTAACTAAACAACACACTGGAAAGCTCTAGGATACCAAAAAGGAGATAGGAGGAATCAGGGATGAGATCAATAAATTAGAAACAAAAACTACAAAGAATCAATGAGTTGGTTCTTAGAGAAAATCGGTAAGATTGACAACCCCTTAGTCAAATTAAGTAAAAGGCAGAGAGAAGATGCAAATTAAAAAATTCAGAGATGAAAAGGTGGATGTAACAAACACCGAGGAACTCCAGAGAATTATAAGAATATACTTAACAAACCTGTATTCCACCAAACTGGAAAATGGAAATGAGTAATTGTTTTCAATATATGGTGACTACCAAAGTTAATCAAGACCAGAAAAGCAATTTAAATAACATATATCTCCTAGTGCAATAGAAGGAATAATTAAGTTTGTCAAATTAAAAAAAAAAAAAAAAGTCTAGAGCCAGATAGTTTGAGCACAGAATTCTACCAGAGCTTCAAGGAAGAACTAACACAAATACTTCTCAAACTATTCCACACAATAGAAACAGAAGGACCATTGCCCAATTCTTTTTATGAGGCCACAGTTACCATGATACGCAATCCACATAAAGACCCAGCAAAGGTGATTACAGACCAGTTTCTCCTATGAATGTATATGCAAACATTCTCAATAAGACATTTGCAAACCAAATACAAGAAGACACACAAGTGTCACCCGCCATAATAAGGCAGACTTCATCCCTGAGTCATAGGTATATATTGTTCAACACACACAAATTAAAAATTAAACCACCATCGAAATATTCTGAAAGATGGAACGACATGATCATCTCACTAGATACAGAAAAGGCTTTTAACAAAACCCAATAGACTTTCACAATAAAAACCCCTAAAGAAGTTAGGCATACAAATGACACACCTCAACATAATAAAGGCAACTTACAGCAAGCCCATAGCCCCCATCAACTTAAATGAGAGAAATGCAAAGCAGAACTAAAACCAGAGAGAAACTAAAACCAGGAACAAGACAAGGTTGGGCACTCTCTCCACACCTAGTCAATATCATGACTTTAGTTTTAGATGAAGAAATAAGGCAAACTAAGGGGTTGTAAATCAGAAGGGGAGGGGTCAAAGCATCTTTACTTGCAGAGGGTGTGATAGGGCATACATGAATGACCCTAAAAATTCCACCAGGAATCTCTCACATACCAGCTAGATACTTTCAGCAAAGTAGCTGGATACAAAATTAACTCCCTAAAATCAGTAGCCTTCCTACATACAAGTCACAAACGGACGGAGAAGAAACCAAGGAAACAAAACCTTCTACAATAGACTCAAAATATATAAACTATCTTGGGGTAACTCTAACCAAGTAAGTGAAAGACTTGCATGATAAAAACTTCAAGAGGCTGAAGAAGGAAACTGAAGAAGCTATCGGAATACGGAATGATCTCCCATGTTCATGGGTGAGTAGGATTAACATGGTAAAACCAGCCATCCTGCCAAGAGCAACCTACAGGTTCAGTGCAATCCCCACCAAAATACCAACACGGTTCTTCAATGATCTTGAAAGGATAGTTTTTACCTTACAGGTCCTTTGGCTATATAGTATGGCGTGTGTGTGTGTGTGTGTGTGTGTGTGTGTGTGTGTGTGTGTGTGTGTGTGTGTGTGTGTGTGTGTTGGAGAAATGGCTCAGCAGTCCAGAAAGAGCACTTCTGTTCTTGCCGAGGGCTTGGGTTTGGTTCCCAGCATCCACATGGCAGATCACAACCATTCATAACTCAAGTTCCAGAGGACCTCATGCGATTCTTCTGACCTCTGTGAGCACCGGGCATGCATGCGACACACAGACATACATGTAGCCAAAGCACCCTTACACAGAAAATAAGTATTTTTTTAAAATAAGATTTTAAAACACCCTCATAAGAATTCAAGCGTAAAATGGAGATGAGGTGCGTCCGTGGCTTGCCTGTGTACAGGATGCGGCTGATCATCCCTGGCATCACCATGAAGAACAAGGGCAGCAGCTTCAGGTACCCACACGCTATGCAGGCGGCCTTCACGTGGGACATGTTCTTGCCACACAGGCAGCGCTGCACAATGACCTGCCGGAAGAACACAGTATAGTCGTGAGACAACCCGAACATCACGTCCACGCTGTCTTCCAGCTTGTCGCCTGGGATCAGGCAGGTCCCACCCCACGCCCGATTCTGTCCTTGGTGACCATCTCATGATCTTGGCGTCTCCACTGCAGCTGAGCTGCGCTTTCACCAGAATCATGGTCTGGCCCCTCTTGGGCGACTCTGACTTTGTCGCATCGTAGCAAGCCTCCGCTTCTTCCATGGCCCTGCTGTAACCCAGGCTGCACTTTTACCAATAGCTTCTCCTAGACTCTCACACACCAAGCCTCAGAGGCTCCCCATGACGCCTTTATGCCTTCAGAACCAGAACTACCTGGAAAACCATTACACATGTCTCAGTTTGGCTGCTAGTGCTCGCTATAGCCTGGACTGCCTCTGGACCACAGCATCTGCGTTGACCCTAAGAAAAGACTTCCCGGAAGATTTTACCTCATTGATGCTGGTTGCTTCTTAATCACAGCTGATTTCTCAGCCCCAGCCAACCAGCATCTACTTCCTAATGGAGCAAAAGTTTCATTTCAATGGTTTCTGAATTCAAAACATCTAACGGCTCTGATGGGGTCCTTGAAGGGCCCTCAAACTTCCCTCTGAAGCTTCCTAGGGCAGGCCTCCACCGTCTGCCCTCTCTCCACAGTCCTATCTTCTAATCTCCTCAGAGTCTGTGCTTATGGATCAAGACCACTCTTTCTGTGCAAGAAGCCCACTGAGCTCTGAGCACTCAGTGTGTTTTCTAGCGCAGCGTTCAAATATTACCACACTCCTCCTTAAAATGCATGGCCAGGTCTGTCATGGCAACACTCCGTGACCCAGATTTCTGTCTTAGTTAATGTTTCTATTGCTGTGATAAAACACCACGACCGAAAGTAACTGGGGGAGAAAAGGTTGGTTTTATCTTATAGCTTATAGGTCCATAACTGAAAAAGCCAGGGCAGGAACTCGGGGCAGGAACATGGCAGCAGGAGCCTAAGCAGAGGCTATGGGGGAATTCTGCTTCCTGCTCTGCTCAGCCTGCTTTCTTTCTAAACTGGGCTGAGCAAAAGGTGGGACCCGAAACTGTTTATTTCTCGTGAGATCTGAGGTCACGTCTGCGCTTATGGTTCACAGAGCATTCTTTCTGTGCAAGAGTGGTGGTGAACAGCAAACACTTGGTGGGAGGAGCCTGCTGTGATTTCCTTCTGAGGAACATGATATAGGACAGGGTGTGGCACCAGGCAGCTGTTCTTCATAAGTCTTGTAAAAATGGTTGGATTTGAAAATGATGTTTGTGTGTAGAAAGTAGAACTTAGTGCTTTTTGTGAGATGAAAAGAGCAACATAAATTCTGTCTCTCTCTCCCTCTCCATCACCCTCTCCCCTTCTCTCTTGCACACAAGCATACACATATTGAATGCACATACACACAGAACACACAGCACACACACACACACACACACACACACACACACACACACACACACACACTTACCTGGTTTGTGCACCAGTAATACAGAGCTGTAATAACCATCCCAAACGCAGTCCCTGGCCATGGGATGTCTCCAGTGACAGCATCTCGGAAGATGTGGAAGGAGTCTGCCTGAGGCATGTAGCACCTGGGGTTGATGGTCAGGTTGTCCCCCTCGACCACAGATGGGATGGCGCTCATGTACTTCTCTGTAAAATTTTCATAGCCTCCAACTTCAATAAATGCTGCAAAAGCATCACAGAAGTAAAACGTCTCCTGCACATCGCAGACAGTGGCTGTTTATGATTATCCGCTGAAGTGGGGTCCCCTCAAACCTTCAGGGACCTTCCCTCCTGACCCATGCCTTTCTCCACTGGCAACAGGTCAAACTTCACAAAGCTCACAACACAAATAATTATTGCACTTTTTGCTTATGATTTCTTCACCATGTGTGTTTATTATCTAACATCATGGTAAAATTAAAAATATTAAGCATCAGGCTGCCATTGGTGTCTCACAGCCACGCAAAGCAGAAACAAACCTGATGGTTAAGTTTGCAGAGCAATCGCAGTGGAATTAGGCACCAGGAATCTCAACTCCTCTGAGAGGAACAGAAAGCAATGGCTCTCCTTATGCACATCAAGTTTTGTTTATATGACTATGTTTTCTGTTATATAATTATGATATATATTTAATTGTGATTATTATATATGTATATATACATATGTATGCAGAATGGGAAGAGAGGAAGGGGGTTAGAGGCAGCGGGTTAGCTGAGGAGAAATGGTGAGAGAGACATCGTGGGTCTGCAGTGGCTATTCAGGAGTCAACAACAGTTGATATGAGAAAGATGAGCCTGTCCATCAGGGCTACTGAGTTCAGATGATGCAAACATTTATCAGCCTAGTGAGGCCTGGAGAAACTATTCTGACGTCACATCACTAAGTTCAAAACACAAAGACCAAGGAACGAAAAGAGGGTAGACATTTTGGATAACTGCACATAATGTACACAGAGAACTGTTTCTAACACTTGTCTCCCATTCGGCAGTGTGCGGTGGAAAACCTTTGCTGTGCATGATGGGATTGTCTGAATTCCTGTTGTCTATGATGGGGAGGGACTAGTATTCCATGAGACATCTGACGTACAGCTGGGTAAAGGAACTGGATTTCATTCCATAGCCGTATGGCTAATGTATCCAGACTGTGTTGAGGTCGCCATACTGGTGTGGATTTGCTGTTTTCTCAGTTTTTGCTTCATACACTTCGAGCTACGGGTGTGGATACCTGCACGCTCAGGGTTGTTTTCATGGGGCTTATTGCACGGAACCTGGTGACTTCAGACCAGGGAGAGACACTTGTTCTCACCTTGTCCTCTTCTGCAACATTCATGGATTATCTAGGCAAAGTATCATTTTAAAATAATCTGTGCAAGAAGGGTACAGATCACCATGCTCATTAAACCAACTAAGAACATAGTAGGTCTTTTACTTAGCTTGCTGACAAAGAGTAGAATAGAACCTCAGAAAAGCTCTTGGCAGCTAAAACAGGGCAGGGTAGGACTTTAAAGTCAAAAGGCTACAATCACACTACACCAGGTGCACGCTGAGGCTTTTTGTTTTTATTTTTGTTTGTTTTTACAATGTACCTTTCCATGGCAGGGAAGGAAAAGACCCCCTTTAATCTGTAAAACATCACACAAGATCCTGTTTTAGGGAGATGCCTTTATCTGTATCAACATTCTCTCCCAGCAGGAAAGAAGGAATGCCTGCCCCCTTGAAGCCAGGAGATAGCACTGATTTACAAGGCCCATGAGGCTCCAGTGGGGAGGAGGTGGAGTCAGGGTAACCTGACCTTGGCTAAGCCACCTCAGTGTAGAAGAAAATTAAGACCTGCACATTGATGGTTCATTACTGCTGCCTGCCAACAAGATAGGAGAATGAGCCGGTGATAGATACAGTGAGAATCAGAAAGAAATAGCCAAGCCATGTTTGTGCATTCTAACAATGTACTGAATGAAGTGGGTTTTCTCTTAGAGTGTACATCCCAGCTCAGCCCCATCCTGCCACTCCTCCAAGTCCTCCCCCCCCCACCTCCCCTCTCCTCCAGCTCCACTGCTCCTCCTGTTCCCTTTAGGAAAGAGCAGACCTTCCAGGGTTATCACCTGAACACAGTGTAACAAGATGCAATAAGACTAGGTACAAACCCTCATATCCACTCAGGAGGAGGAAAAGGCTCCCAAGAACAGGCAAACCAGTCAGAGACACTCCCTTTTAATAGACTGCTATATAAAATAAATACAACTAGTTGAGAGTGTCCTGAAATTTTTTTAATGTTTAATTCTCTATTTAGTGAAAGTTCCAGATAGATCAAAATATTTTTTATTTTAGTAATTTTTTGATTTGAAATAAGGCAGGAGTGGTGGAGCACGCCTTTAATCCCAGCACACAGGAGGCAGAGGCAGGCAGATTGCTGTGAGTTTGAGGCCAGCCTGGTCTACAAAGCGAGTCTAGGACAGCCAAGGCTACAGAGAGAAACCCTGTCTCAAAAAACCAAAAAAAAAAAAAAATTTTTTTTTAAACATCATTTTCCCTCTTCTTTTTTTTCCCTCTATAATCCTTGCCCTGTACCCCTCATTGCTCTTTCTCTCACATGCATAGCTTTTAGGTCATAATGTGGGCCCCAAAATGGCAGTGCTGACCATGTCCTAAATGAGGGCCTGGGTCCAACCCAGTCTGGTTCTTACTAGATGAATGTGAGAATTCGTACCAAATAAACAGAAGCAGCATTCCCCAGAAAACCTTATTCTTCAGGGTTCTGTTTGTCAGGAAAGCCACTACTTCCGTGTGGAGCTACTAACAGTCCACAGATGGGGGTACAGTGCGTATGGTTCCCTATCACCCAGAACAGCCTGCAGCCGCTCAAGGACCCCGTCCTGCTGAGGGCCAAATACAACCCACTTGCTTTCCTGCTGAATTGCTGCTCTCAGTTCCTGTGTGATGGCCTGGCAGCCTGTTCTCCACTAACCTGCTTTTCTACTTACAGAGTGGTCTAGCTCAGGGTTTTTCTGCACTCAGCTACAATGGCCTCTTTAATAGTTGTTACCCTATTGATAGAACTACAACAGAAATCAACAGTTTTTGTGCTTTCAATCTGATCTGCCGATACTCCTCTCAAGTTATCAACCAAGGGCTTTCATCCATTGTGAGCACAAAGGAACACAGGTTAAATCAGATAATTGTCCCAAGCAATGTGTTTAAAGGAAATAAAACTCTCTCTTAGTTCCTCTTTTTTATGTAATAAACCAAGAAAGAAGCTAGGCAAATATTTCTGTGATGGAATGACATAAGTGACAGGAAGACGTGACCCAGGAGACTTTGAAGGAAGCACTGATGAGCAGACAGACAGACACAAGAGTCCGGGCATCTATACACAGGGTCCTGGCTTACCAAATACCATGAGAATGAAAGATCCAACAATCATGATGATGGCCTGGAGGGTGTCTGTGTAAATCACGGATGCCAAGCCCCCTGTGGAGAATGGAGAGGAGCCAGTGTTTCATTCCCATGAACTTACGCATTTGCCTTCATAGCTGGCTTCTCCTCCAGCCCAAATGCATAAAGAAACATTTTTTGTTTTTTCCATATTGCTGTCTTTTTTTATTAATTTATTCAGATTACATCTAAATTGTTATCCCATCACTTGTATCTTCCCATTCCTCCCTCCCTCCCACCCTATTCCCCTGCCCTATGTCTGTGACCAAGGGGGACCTCCTCCCCGACTATATGGTCACAGGCGATCAAGTCTCATCTTGGTAGCCTGCTTATTCTTTCTCATGGGGAAGTGTTCAAATATGGGGCATCAGAGTTTATGTCTGAGTCTGTCCCTGCTCTCCATGCAACTGTGGAGAATGTCCTGTTCATTGGATAGATCTGTGTGGGGTTCAATCTTTACTGCAAGTATTGTCCTTGGTTGGTGCAGTAGTTTGAGCAGAACCCTTGGGCCCAGGTCCACCCATCATGATGTCCTTCTTGTGGGTTTCTAGGACCCTCTGGATCCTTCTGTTTCCCCATCCTCCCATACTTCTCTCACCTAGAGTCCCAATAAGATGTCCTCACAACTATCCCAATCTCCTGGTAAGTGAAGACTATCATGGGACCTGCCCCTTGGGCTAGTGTCCAATTATAAGTGAATATATACCATGTGAGTCTTTCTGCTTCTAGGTTAACTCACTCAGTATGATCATTTCTAGTTCAATCCATTTGTCCACAAATTCCAGAAATTTCCTTGTTTTTTATAGCTGAATAGTATTCCATAGTGTAAATGTATGACAGTTTCTTTATCCATTCTTCAACTGAGGGACATTTAGGTTGTTTCCAGGTTCTGACTATTATAAATAAGGCCGCTATGAACATGGTTGAGCATATGTCCTTGTTGTGTGGTGGAGCATTTTCTGGGTATATTCCAAGGAGTGGAATAGCTGGGTCTTGAGGAAGCCCTATTCCCAGTGTTCTGAGAAAGTGCCAGATAGATTTCCAAAGTGGTTGTACAAGTTTGCACTCCCATAAGCAATGAAGGAGTGTTCCCCTTTCTCCACATCCTCGCCAGCGTGTGGTGTCACTTGAGTTTTTGATCTTAGCCATTCTGATGGGTGTAAGATGGAATCTCAGAGTTGCTTTGATTTGCATTTCTCTGATGACTAAGGACATTGAGCACTTCTTTAAGTGTTTCCAAGCCATTCAATACTCCTCTGTTGAGAGTTCTCTGTTTAATCCTGAGCCTCATTTCTTAATTTTTTTTTTTTTTAACACAGGAAGGAACGGCCAAGCTCCTGGCTGCCAGGAGTGAGCCTGTTATTCCAGCTACCTGGGAGGTTGAGGCAAAAAGATTGCAAGCCTCAAGGCCATCTTCTTCTTTTTTTTTTTTTTTTAAGATTTATTTTTACCTATATGAGTGCTCTATCTGCATGTGCGCCTACATGCCGGAAGAGGGCGTCAGATCACATTTTAGATGGTTGTGAGCTATCATGTGGTTGCTGGGATTTGAAATCAGGACCTCTGGCTGCTCTTCCAAAGGTCCTGAATTTAATTCCCTCAAGGTCATCTTAATCCCAGAATCAGTTCAAGGACAGACAGAGTAACTTAGATTTTGTAACCAAAAACAAAGCAAGAGAATAAAAAATCTGGCTAAGTCACAAGCTTGACTTTCAGTTTTGTTTTGTTTTGTTTTGTTTTGTTTGAGATAAGGTCTTACTCTTTAGCCAAGGCCAGCCTGGAGTCTCTATGTTGGCCTTGTCTGTCTTGAACTCCTGGCAATCATTCTGCCTCAGCTTCCGTTTTCTGGGAGTACAAGTGTGAGCCGCCATAGCTGCCTAAATAAACTGTTTCCACACCCTCATCTTTTCTATACTTCTGTCTTTAGTTCTACTGTTTCTCTTGCTTTGTTCTTTTTTATTCTGTTTTCTCTTCCCTCTCTCTCCTCCCGTCTCTTCATCTCCCCTTTCCTTTTCCTCCTACCCTTTGTCTCTTTATATCCCAGGGCTTTGCTTTATGGCCCAGGTTCGCCTTGAACTCTCAATCCTCCTGTCTCAGCTTCCTTACTTAGCTCTGGGATTAGAGGACATGACACCATATATGGCCTTATGTTGTATCTGTCTAATTCAAAGTATCTCTTACAGGGTAGTTTCCCTCTTAGGCTTATTTATAAATGATAAGTAGGAGAAAGGGCAAAAGTTTACTATCACAAACGTTTTCCTTAATAATCCCCCAGCTTCCCCCATTGAGCAGTTCCCTGTGCAAAGCCATCTGGCAAAACTGTTTTCGCTCTAGTTTCCTCCATTGACCGTCTTGTTTGGTGGCTATGCTTTCTGCAGTATGGCACAGGCACGAACATGTATGCACACACGTGTGTGGGATCAGCAGAGGGTGGCACAGCTCAGTGAAGGGCGAGGACACAACGGACTCACCAGTGATTGTGAAAACAGCTGTGATAGCCAGAAGGATGAAGATGGCCAGGTAAAGGTCCAGCCCGAAAGCCAGCTTGATGAATATGGCGCCAGAGAAGATGTTTGCCTAGAAAGGGGACAGAGATGATGAGGAGAGGCGTGCACCTCAGGGTCTGGCTTCTTTCCCCACTCTCTTCCTGGTGATCTCCTATTTGTTGAAGTAAAGGGGAAAAAAGCAGCTAATGATGTTTATTATTAAAACCTGTAGTTATCATGGCTGTTCTCATTACCCTGCTATCAGGGAGGCAAGGTTACACAACAATATTTGGGGTACATGAGTGTCAGGGAGCAACACAGTTAACAATCAAATAGAAAGCATGAGTCCATGCTGTCACACCTATTCATCCCTAAAGATGCTAACATCAACGTTCCCACAGGAAGATGTTCACACAGCAGTTTCAACACTGTTTATCTTTAGTGTTTAGTTCATTGCTCCATTGAGGCACTTGTTAAGTAAGGTCCATAGCCTAAGAATCTCTGTACCATGAGATTTAAGGATGCTCATTAGTCGCCTATGGGAATGTCTGGCTATGTTGGCACAAAATATATTCTTTTTATAAGTGTGTGTAGTGTGTATGAATGATGTGTGTATGTGTGTGTGTGTGCCAGCATATACGCCTACATGTGTGTACAGGGCAGAGGAGGAGATAAGATATTCTGCTCTGTCATTCTCCATCTACCCCCCTTGAGATAGCATCTTCCAGAGAACTACAGTAGACGGGTGACGCAGCAGCTCACCGATCCTCCTGCTTTCCTCTGCCTTGTCCCCCAGCTCTGAAGTCATAGGCGCTCACTGTGTCTGACCATGTCTGGATTGTTCCTTGGGTGCTAGGTATTGAGACTCCTGTCCTCATGCTGACACAGGAAGCCTTGGTACTCATAGAGCCATTGCCCCAGCTCTCAACATACATTCTTACCATAGAATTCTTTTTGTGGTGATGCGGATTGCAGGGTGGGATCTCACTATGTAGCCCTGGCTTGTCTCCAGCTCAGAGATCCACCTGCCTCTACCTCCCAAGGGATGGGATTAAGGGTATATACCACCATGCCCAGGCTTCGAATTAGTGTTAGTATTCTTGTTTACCAAAGAAAACACACACACACACACACACACACACACACACACACACACACCATATAATTTTATATGGGATTGGTCTATTTCAAGGGGTAAATGAGCTAATATTTTTATTCTTCATTCTGGAAATCCTTTAGCTGCAAGAGAGTTAACTGGATGTTTTAATCTTTGAAGAAGACTCCTGTCAAATGTCAGGAAACCAGTGAGGTTTAGGGGTTGGGGTGACATCACACAGGCAGCAAGTGGTAATGTTGGGGCTCATTGGTTCCTATGTCCAAAGGTCACACTGTTAGACACTTTGTTGTACAGCTATCATGGGATTCTAATTAGTGATATAAATCTGGAACACCTGGAAATATAGGGAAATTCTTCTGGGAAGATGATGGGGTTAGCACGATAGTTTGTGAACCTCTAGGAATCTTTACATTAAACAACAAGTAAATACCAGACAAAGTACAGTGTCAGGGTATGTCCATGGGGTCAGTAACAGAAGATGTGGGGGAAACCAACCCCAGCTACAAGATCTGAGCGGCATGAAGATTAGAGAGGATGCAAAGAGAAACAAAACTTACCCGAGGGCCCTGGAATTATGCAGCATCCGTACCCAGCAGCACTCGCTTACAAAGACTCCGGCCAGTCTTAGGTCTACAGCTGAAACTGGTAGAGGATTTGATCTAATGACTGCTGGGTGAAAGTAAACATTTCTGGGTTTCTCTTCCTGTCTTCCCCTTGGACAGTGTCTCTCTATCTTGACCAGGCTAGCCTTAAACTCCTGGACAAATATCATCCTGTCTCCTTGGCCTCCCAAGTGGAAGCTGGAAATAATGGGTATGTGCAGTCACTGGGCATCTTTACTATTACAGTTGTGTATGTGTGTGTGCGTGTGTATGTGCACAAGTGTGTGTGTGTGTGTGTGTGTGTGTGTGTGTGTCCATGCACATGTGGGTAATGATTGTGAGAATTGATTCTCTCCTTCCATCGTGTGGGTCTCAGGATTTAAACTCTGCCTGTCAGTCCTGGCAACAAGCACCTCTGCTCCCTGAGCCTCAGCCCCGCCCCTCGTGGTGGGTTCTGAAAGGAGATGACTAGAAGCCAAATGACTTCTCAGACCTTACTGACAAAATTGTCTTTCAGAAAAGGGCCCCGTGCAGAAGAGAAACCTCTAGAAGTAAACCCCACATTTAGTAAAATGAAGGGTAACCCACTAAATTAAGCTTCTGAGATTTAAATGTATATGTGTATAAAACTAAAACTAAAATTGTTGTTTTGAGGCAGGGTTTCTCTGTGTAGCCTTAGCTGTCCTAGACTCGCTTTATAGACCAGGCTGGCCTCATACTCACAGAGATCCTCCTGCCTCTGCTTCCCTTAGTGCGGGGATTCCAGGTGTGTGCAAATGGATGGAACTGGAAACAATCATTGTGAGTGAGGTAACCCAGACCCAGAAAGACATGTATGGTATATACTAACATATACACAGATATTAGCCCAGTAATACAGGATAACCACACTACAATACACAGACTTAAAAAAAAAAAAAAAAAACCTAAATAACAAGGAGGGCCCTAGGGAGAATGCTTAATTCTTATTCAGAAGGGCAAACAGAATAGATACTGGAAGCAGTTGAAGAGAGGGAACAGGACGGGAGCCTACCATAGAGGTCCTCTGAAAGACTTGATTGAACAGGAGACCCAAGCAAATGCTGGGGAAAGGTTTTTGGGTTTTTTTGGTTTTTGTTTTGTTTTTTGTTTTTTTGTTTTTTTTAGCAACTACAGATCTAGGTTAATACCCAAAATATACAAAGAATCAAAAACTCTGGACATCAGAAAACAAATAACCTAATTAAATATAAGGTACATATATAAACCAAGCTAGGAAAAGATGAAACAAATACTTAGAAACATTTAAAGGAAAGTTCAACATCCTTAGTCATCAGGGAACTGCAAATCAAAACTGTTTTTGAGATTTTATCTAAGTCCAGTCAGAACAGCCAAGATCAATAAAACAAATGACAGCTCATTTATTGCTAGTGGGACTGTAAATGTGTCCCGCCACTATGGCAATCAGTGTGGAAATCAGCTTCAGGAAGCTGAGAGTAGATCTACTTTAAGGCCTAGCTATACCACTCTTAGGCATATACTCAAAGGACTCTGCAGCCTACCACAGAGACACTTGCTCAGCCATGTTTGTGGCTGCACAAACTAGATGACCATCAACAGATGAAATGTGGTACATTCACAAAATGGAATATATTCCTCAGCCATTAAAAAAATGAAATCAGGGATTTGCAGATAAGTGGATGAAGCTACAAAAAAAAAAAAAAAAAAAAAAAAAAAAATCATCCTGAATGAGGTAACCCAGACCCCAAAATAGAAAAATGGTGTGTATTCACTCCTGTGTGGATGACAGCTGTTAAGTCTTCAATCAGCAGGCCACAATCTGTATAATCAGAGAGGTTAGGTACAGAGTAAGGGACTAGGAAGGAAGTGAATATCCCTAGGGAGGCAAAATAGAACAGATTTCGATGGATGATTAGGAAAGACTAGAGTGGGAGGATCAAATTGGGAAGGGGTGGGGAGATGGTACTAAGGGAGGGAAAGTGGGGAAAGACAAATGAAAATAAGAGCTGCTTGAGAGGTCATGTGGAAATCTACAACAGAAGCTTCTTAAAATATACACATGTATGAAAGATATCCAAACTGGACTCACCAAATAACGAAAAAGACAAAGCCCCAATTAAACATCTCTTTCCATCAAGTGAAACCTCTAGTTCCAGGAACAGGTTACAGCTAATTGAGTTGTTAGGCAAACATGCCACATGGAAACCCTAAACAACTATTGCCAGAAGTACTGCTTGGTCTCCACAAACTGATGGTGAGGCCTTATTGCTGAAGACAACATCTGTATAACCCACTGAACACAGAGACGCTGATCTGGTGCCTACCTAGAGCCTTCACCCCCCTTCGATAGTGTTGATAGCACTGGAAGGTACTCTGCACACTACCAGAGAAGAAATGTAAACACCCACCCAGCTGCAAACCCTGTGACCTGCTTTGCAAGATACGCTGGTGTAGTAGTGGCACCAAAGTTGTGTGAGTAACCAACCACTATCAGGTCGGGATTAAGGGCCACTCCATGAGATGGAATCCATAAATGACATTACTTGAGTGGCCAAGAATCTGAGATATTCTTGGTGGGTGGGTGAGAAGTTAAAAATGTAGTAGTAAAAAAGTCTCAAGAGAAAGGAAAAACAAAGGAAAAAAGAAATATTTCTAATAAAGAGGAATTTTAATGACACAGGATTTTCTTTTGCTAAAAGGGACCATTTTAATATCTCAATAAAATAGCAGCTTGTAGATATGTTGATTTCCCAGCTTTGTGGTTTTACAGAAGAACAGCAGCATTTTAGGGACTGTGAACTGAAGTCCTTGGGGATTCCAGGACGCCGTGCCCACTAATGAGCCTCCATCACATGTTATTGGGGTTGAGAACCTGGGCTCCATCTTTTCTCAATCCTGCCAGGTGAGATTCTGAAAACTCTTCCATCTTAAGTTCTTATAATGATTTGTTTAAGGAGTAGCCAGGATAGAATTGGCTATCAGGACATTAGTGTATATAAACAAACATGTCTCAGGTAACCCTCATTAGCGTCACTCCAGGCATAACCTTGTAGGCGTAAGAGGACATCTGCTGCGCCACCAGCCGATCACAGACACACATGGAAACACCTGCGCACGAATTCCGTGTACCCCATTCAGCTTACCTGCATCCCACTTCTCATTTACCACCCAGAACCCTGCACTCCAAAGGCCAATTTCCTCGAGGGAGCATCTAACTGCCACCCCTCTGTTGTGGCACACATTCACGATTTTTGGAATCATAAAGCTGTAGATGTCAGAGAGGACCTGGGAGATTAGCAAGTCCCGCCCACTCAGAGAACATGCGAACACAGTGTCTCTGGCACCAAGAAAGTTACTGTGCAGTGGACAAGGCAGAAGCACGAGGCCCCTGCAGGCTCTTCTGCTTCTACTAAGGGTCCAGCCTCAGGGACTGGGTAAAGGAAAGGCCATTTGCAATTCCCCCTGGCAGGTACTGACACCTTCCCTGGCTGTGTTTATGTCTTCAAAAGTAGCCATGCATTAATGTAGGCACTCTTGTCTCTTGGAGTGTGGTGGCTTCTGTTCATGTCGCTCTCGGCTCAGTAAAGGGTAAAAGTGTGTGCAAGGCTGAGGGAAGCCTGCAGCATCTAGGCCAGCAGCTGGTTTTCTCATGACAGTGACAGCCTAACGGGGAAAGCAACTGTTCTCTCCTCGCACTGACACCTGTGCCCGGGCTGTGACCCCAGGTGTTTTATTGGACATTGATACGTAAGGATAAACAAGGCACTCCTTCTTTCTGCACGTGCTGCCCAAAGTTCAAATCAGAGATGATTTCCAGGAAATTATCACTTTAGCTCTGCATTTATGATACAGTTTTACAAGGGCAGCCTTTGATAAGGCAAACTCAAGTGAGTTTAATGATACAAAGCACGTCCCTTCTGGATCAAGTGTTTGACAACCAAACTGTAAAGAAAGATGCGGGATTTGATTCCGAGGGAACATAAGAAAATGAGTGTGCAGTGGGCAAGGCAGAAGCAAGAGGCTCCTGTAGGGAACAGACATTATTACTATCATGACTGACATTTGCTCTTTGGCCACACCTGCTTTTTCCCCACATAGATTGCTCTCAGGGATAGATATGCATACATTCTTGTGCTTCTGATGATGCAGTGTCCGGTGCTCTAGGCATAGGCTTGGGATAGCCCCAGCATTTTTCCACCCAGGCAGGTTAAAGCGTCTGGATGTTTTGACCCTGCTAGAGTGATCAGCAGTCGATGCACACCAGTCTCTGATTCTAGCAGCTGGCCCCAACAAGCCAACTGTGGACTCTCCATAGCCAGGAGGCGGGGAACTCACCGAGATTGACAACGCCACACAGGTGAAGAGGGAGAGGACGGAGAGATAGATCTGGAGTCTCTTCCCACCAAACCGCTTCCTGAGATATTCTGGCATGGTCGTCACCTGCAGAGAGAGACAGCAACGGGGATTCACCTCCGAGCCTAGTGCATTGAGATGATGTGAGATTTGCAGTTGCACACCGTGTGTGACATCAGGAGGGTACAGACGCAGGAAAGACACAGTTCCTTGGCAGAGTGACGATTCTGGGATGAACTCAGGCACTGGAGGCAGAATGACAGTCTCTTCCAGGCTCTGCTGTTTACCACACACGTGACTGTTAGCAAACGACAGTCTCTGAATTTCCCTTTTCCTAAAGTAGAAGGGTAGCACAAAAGTACAGATAAAGAACCTGCCGCATCACTCAGCGGATGACACGCAACAAGCAATATTCATTATTTTTACTAGAATGCTGGAGTATAGCAAAAATATTTGGCTGTCATCTGAGAGCCCTGAAGAGATGGCAGGCTACAGCACAATCCACACATGTGTTCTGGGGCAGGAGCTCTGGAACCAAGGACGCCTTCTTTCAACAGGGATATCGGGGACAGACAAAATGGCCACTGCCTGTGGCTGTGCACGGGAGGGGCTCCTCATCCAGTGTAAGCTTTCAGACAACCATCCTGAAGAAAGTTTACCTGGCCACTTGGTTTTTCACTGCGCATCCTCAGAGCCACACAAGGCTCCCAAACCATGTTTCCAGAGAGCTGGGTGCCCATGTTGGATCTCACACAGATCTCCCTCCTGACCAACCTGCTCATCTCTTCACATGTGTACTACAGGATACACACACAGAGAACACAACACACACACACACGTACGTGTGTGCATACTCACACACATGTGCACACATACACACATATGCAGGCACACACAAACTGTTGATTCAGCTCCCCTCTGTCATTCTTGCTCCGTTAATGGAGGAACCATGCATTCTGGCCCCAATTTTAAGCCTGAAATTATTCATGCTGCCTTTACTTCTAATCTGCTAACTACCACGCCACAAGTAACCAAGACATGGCTTCCCTTCTCCCTGTTTCCTTCCTTGAGCCTCACAAGGGATTGTATGAACTTTTAGTCATTATTTTTGAAGCATGGTCTCATGTAGCCCAGGCTAGCCTCAAACTTGATGTGTAGCCAGCCAAAGAGGATAGTGAACTCCCGGTCTTTCTGCCCATGCCTCCTAAGTTCTGCTATTATAGGCATGTGCTACCATTCCTAGCCAAGGCTTTATGAGCGCGTGCACACGTGTGTGTGTGTGTGTGTGTGTGTGTGTGTGTGTGTGTGTGTGTGTAAGCCAAAGGACAGCTATGGGTTTCATCCCTGAGGAACCATCCACCTTGTCTTTTTGAGGAAGGGCATCTTACCAGCCTCGAACTTGGTGATTAGGCTAGACTATCCATATAGGAAGTCCGAGGCATCTGCCATGTCTGCTTCCTCAGTACTAGATTACAAGCTCACACTACCATGCCCAGCATTTAACATCAGTGCCGTGGATCAAACTCACGTTCCCCTGTTTGCATGGCCAGCACTTCATTATCTTCCCAGCCCCAGATTGTGTGGACTTTTGATCAAGTCCATTGTCCAACCAGATGCCCAAGTGAAACTTCATAAAATAGGAATATTGATAATGATCACTGAATCCTTGAATGCCCTTCACCTCCCATTTCTAAGAGGAGATAGAACACTTCAAATTTTATTAAATGTATCTAACTATTTTTCTATGTGCATATATATATATATATACACATACACATATATGGAGAGAGAGAGAGAGAGAGAGAGAGAGACAGAGAGAGAGAGAGACAGAGAGAGAGAGGGGGGAGAGAGAGAGAGAGAGAGAGAGAGGGAGAGAGAGAGAGAGAGAGAGAGAGAGAGAATGTGTGTGTGTCTAAGTCAGAATCAGCTTGCAGGGTTGCTTCTGTCCTGCCACACGGGTCCTTGGGACTGAACTCAGGTGGTCAGGCTTGGAGCAAGTGCCTTCACTTACTGAGACATCTCTCTTACCCTAGAACACCTTTTTAAAATAGAAAATCATTTACAATTTGTTGCCATTATACTAAGTATATATTAACTTCATTTCACTGTATTTTTTACTTTATGTGTGTATGAGTCTTTGCCTACATTCCTGTCTGTGTACTCTATGTGTGCAGTGCCTGAGGGGGTTAGAAAAGAGTGTTGGTGTCACTGGGACTGGAGTTACAGATAGTTGTAGTCACCTTGTGGGTGTGGAGAATCAAATCTGGGCTCTCTGCAGGAGCAGCCAGTGCTCTTAACAATTGCTCCATCTCTCTCCAGGCTCTCTATCACTGCGTTCTTATCAGCACATTTTCCTTATATGAAGCGGTGCATTCACTGTGACAGTTTTGCCCATGTACATAGCATCCTCTGACTGTCTTCCTCTCCTGCTTTCTCTGTCCCATCCCCTCTTCCATCGCTGTGACAGTTCTGCCCGTGTACATAGCATCCTCTGACCGTCTCCCTCTCCTGCTTTCTCTGTCCCATCCCCTCTTCCATCGCCCTCATTCCTCTTCCCAGGTAAGGATGCACATGAGACCTTCATAACTGAACCCCACTGTGCCTACGGACACGTCCACTTCTCCCTACTCTTCTCCCACAGAACTCGCCATTTTAGCTTTAATTTTAACTGACCTCCAAATACTCCAACAAGGAAGATTTTCAGCTTCCATATATGGATTCCATCAGTCTTTCTACCTGAAGAAGCCAGCCATATCCCCTAAGACTTAAGCCAGGTCACCATTTCTCTTGAAACATGCCTGTGACTCCAGCTTTGCTCCCTGCTCAGGCTTACATTTATCATAGTGATCATTAGGCAGGGCCACCACTAAATTTACCCAGTGACAAACACATTCTATATTGGGAGACCCTGTGGGCAAGCGATTTGATATTTTTCCTTCTGTATGTTATTAGCATTAGTACAGCCAGGTTTGAATATTTAACATGGAGACCAAGTAGGCTGATAACTGTGTGACAGCTGCGTCACGTACTCACCCCTGCCTTGATGTAGATGGGGACAAAAAACCACCCCAGAATCAGCAGCAAGAGAAACGACTGTAACAAACCAAGAGCAACATTAAGTTAAAGAGAGTTTGGCCTGTGGCCTTCTGTTATGACCTCTGACCTCTGAATCTCAAGACAAACAAACAACAAACAACCACTTCTCTTAGCTCCTGTCTAACACAGTATTTACACAATATAATATCTGATATTTGGCAAGCACAAGATAAGGAGTTTTGAGTTGAGCTGGACTAAAATAAAAATATTCTAGAACCTCTGTCAAAGCATTGAACTTAAATTGGAGAATCATAGATGTGTGTCAAAGCAATGAGAAAAGTGCCCTTTGGAAAGGGAAGAGCACCCCCAGTTCTCTTTAAGACTTGCCAAATCTAGTAGAGCTATCGATATAGCACAGAATTAAAGTGCAGATTTGATGGCATCTGCACACGGCACTGACACTCTCCCACAGCTAGTGAGGCAGGTAAATGACCAGCAGAGTTATCATTGTCATGTCAAGGGCAGGAAGGATCTGAGCTTCATCCGGATAAAGAAATTCAACATCAAAAGCTAAAATAAATAAACAAACAAGCAAATAAATAAATAAAACTTAGATGTCTGCAACCTAATAGTGTATTCATTGGGTTATAGTTCATTTTCTTCATGCCTATGGAGGCAGTCTTCATTGTATGGTTTATGGCACTATCAAAAAAAAAAAAAAATATCCTACTCCACAAGGCTTAACTGCCCAAAGTCTGGGTATGTTCTGATATTTGTGAGGTAAAAGTAGGAAAAACAAAACAAAACAACCTTTAGCCTTGAAAAGGCAGAGGCTCTTGTAAGTGGCCCAAGGTTACTTCCTGAGTCCACCTGACAGAATCATGAAAAGAGTGGTTCTGACCTCCACATGAACTTGTGGTGTGGCTCAGCCCTAACACACATCTTCAATCCATGAGCTTCCTGTACACAGGATTAAATAAAATTAGCCACAGGTCAACAGTCAGATAGAGGGACCAGCTGACCAGTTGTAAACAGAAAGGAGGGACATTGAGTTGAAGGGTTTGCAAGACTATGTGGAGAAATTTTTTTCCATCTGGCATGTAGGTTGAGTAGGAAAGTCAACCGGGTGCTTTCTCTGCCTCTCTGAGCTAGCAGTCTTTCACCCCAGCATCTGGCTCTTGAGTCCCTATTGGTAAAATTGAATCTTTGGGATTTTCCTTCTTTCAAACAACACTCATGAGCTGTATATGACACCCTCACCACACGCCCAGCTGTGTGCTAGAGTGGTGTGTGTGGAGAGAAGACATGATCTCCAATCTTAAGAACCTGGGTCTAGTTAACGGATAGAGCTTTCTGTAAGATGGCAATGGAACAGTTAGGAGGTCAGTCATGAGATCTCATAGGCTTGATGCGCCATCTTTGAAAACATTTATTCCTTACCACACTGCCATTGCCTAGTCAGAGCTCACTGGAGTTCCTACTCATCCTGGCCCAAGCATCTGTAAAACCTCACGGTACATGCCAACAACCCCTACTCTTGTCTGTGATGGGTGGGCCTCCTGTGTGATCTCTCTTTCAAAAGTGGTTCCTGAGGATTGCCTACATGCATGCTGTAGTCCAGTCAATTCCATTCCTCTGTTCCCCTTCCAACATGTCATGTGTCACTCACTCCTCTTTGTGCTTGGATTGCACAAAAGTGACACTCTGGAAGGAAGAACCGCCTAGGGAAAGAACGAGGCTACAAAGAGTGGACTCCTTGAAAGGAAAATAAGAAGGAGAACAAAAGGAGCACATTTGACATACCCAGGGAACCCCGAGATAAGTTTTGTTGAAAATACAGAGGCATGGATTTGACTTAAAGTGAAAAAGAATTTGCTGTCACTTACGTGGGATTCAAATGCGGTAACGGCGATTCCTGAGGCTGCACCTGTGCCAGCCAGGCCCACGAAGTGGCCACTGCCAATGTTGCTGGCAAACAGAGAGGCGCCCATCTGCAAGGCAAGGGATCAGACTAAAGCTCGGTTCAGAAGCCTCAAACAAGAGCGCTAGGAAACAGGAAGGTGTCGAGATGTTTCAGTCGCTGCTTCTGGGAGCAAAAGCAACAAGTAATCGTGCATGGACAAACGCTAGCCGGTTACCAGCTCTTCTGTGGTCTGTGAGCCAAGAACACTTCCTATACTGTGAATAGTTTAATAAAAAAAATTTATTTTTAATGTGAAGAGTAAGATGTATAAATTTGGGACTATGTGGAATTTAAAATTCAGCATCCCATCCTCTTGTACAGGAACCACAGCCATCAGTTTCATATGCCACAGCATACCGACTACAGGTGCATATGTTGGAGGCACATTGTGTGTGTGCATAAGAGACTCCAACCTCTAAAGCACCAGATACTTAACAATTAGGCCTTTAACAGAAAGACCTGCTGAGCCCATCTTAGGGGAACATGGCTGTTTCCCTGTATGTGTTGTGAGTGGAGCCCAAACTTGCAGATCTCCTGCCAGCACTTGACTCTTGAGTTGGTGACAGACTCCAAAGTTTCCTCAGAGGGGATTTCTCTCCTCACAGGAATAGCCCCACTCTCATTAGTTCTCCTTTCCACACACTGCTCTGTGTCTTTAAAGTTTGGAGACTTTAAAGAGAGCGCCCCCCATTGGTCAGAGACCAGCACTGGCCCTGGGAACCAAACTGGAACATGGGGTCCTGTGGCACCATCTTCGCCTCTGTTCTGCATCCTTCACATTCACTCTTTGTATGCAGTGTTTGGGGTCAGGAAGGGGCGGAGCTGGATTGTGACTAGGATTAGTTGAGAATCACATGTTTCACAAGAAGAGTAGCAGGAAGGCAGCACCTAGATGATTGTGTAACCCAAGGAAATATGTTCCTACCTTCCTCACCAGATAGTTTTATGTTATCTAAATAAGGCAGAATATCTGTTGAAAGGAGTGTATTCTAAGCACTTACTCTATCCCGAACCTAACCCTGAAATGATCTCGGAACATGCTGCCTCTTCTGCAAAAAGAAAAAAAAAAAAAAAAAAAAAAAAAAAAACTGGCTGAGGAAGCTATACACCAAAACTCAGAAAGAAAATACTGGTGGACAATGGTCCAAGAGAATCATTGTAAACGTCATCACTGTGAACACAGCTGCAGTCAGTAAGCGTGCAGAACAGAAGAACATGATGCTCAAGGCAGGACTTGGGTGATCAGGGAGGGAGATGATACCGATGTGGGTGGTCCCAGAAGGTCATCTCCCAGAGAGGAGCAGGATTCGCTCACAGTTGGGAGCAGAAGAGAAATTCAGGGAGCTAATAAATGCTAAGGAGGTTTTTCATGAGAACTAGTGTAATAGAACTGAAGCGGTAGATGTCCTGGGCCAGACTAAAGCTTTTTCAATAGATTATATGGTAGAGTCTTTCTGGAACCCCAAGTCCCACTCGTGTGTGTGTGTGTGTGTGTGTGTGTGTGTGTGAGAGAGAGAGAGAGAGAGAGAGAGAGAGAGAGAGAGAGAGAGAGAGAGAGAGAGAGAGAGAGAAGCAAGTGCCACCACCATGACTTGTCAGTCACTGCACATCTCCAGAAACCTTGGATCCACTTACTGGCCACCAAGTCATAGCTCGACCCGCCAGGAAGAAGCCTCCAACAGTGCTCCGGTTCGTCTTCACCATTGCCTGAGCAGAAAGGAAACCATGGAAGGTTAGAAACCACAGGTGCATCCAAGAGCAAGGAGACTCTCCCACCCCTACACACCCCAGCTGTTCCACTCAGCAGGCTGACAGATATTTCTGCACTCCCCCCAGAGACATGCCTTTTTATATAGAATGACACAGCGTCAGGTTTTGAGGAACATACAAATCATGGTTTTATAATGGCTCAGCTGAGGACTTCAAGAAATTATACTTGAAAACCTGGTATTTATTTTAGCTCATGAAATCATGGTATGTGTCTTGAAAGCTGTCTTTGGAAGAAAAATATTTAGCCTCAAACTTGATACTAAAAAGAGAGAATTACAGAATACAAATGGTCTAAATTTCTCACTCAGTGAGAAAGTGAGTAAACAGCAAATGGAAGTAATTAAATGAGATAACAGAAGCAGCAATTCCTTTTTTGATGACAGGTTGTGGGCATGCCAGGAAGAGCAAACACCCAGCCCTAGCTGTGCTCAAATGATGGTCTTGCAAGCACTATTCCTACACACACAAGCCGGTTATGCAGGCAGAATGACAATGATACTTGGAAATCACACATCAACGTGACATGTTCTCCTCTGCACTCTTAGTGTCCACCCAGAAATCCCACTGAGCGCCCACATACCCACACTCCAACAGCCATCACCACCACAAAATAGATGACAATGACAGAGATGTCAGCAGCATTATTGATGTTCTGTGACAATGAAGACAACTCTGAACCCTCAGTGCTGGCAATGGCACTTGCTGTGGTGGCCATGGCTGTAAGGCAGCGCTGTCCCCGTTGCCAGCACTGACAGGTCTTTATATATAAGTAATAAGTTAATGATCAGCCCCAGGTAGGTGGGAAACAAGGCCGTATCTGTCCACAGGAGACCTTTAACCCTCTCCTGCACACTCAGGCGCTCACCTTACAGTGACGAGTGCCAGCCTCGGTGGAACTGGAAAACCAAGGAGAGAACCCAGCGCTGGGCATGAGTGCCGAAGATGGAGTGATGTGCCAAGCGCAAGGGAAAAGGTAATTAAGACATTTGGCCAGCACGAGGCCACGCAAAGGGAGGTAAGGCAATGGAGAAGTGAGGAGGGCAGGACAAAGTCAGGTGGGATGGACGGTGGAGGCTCCTCGTCAGACGGATGGAACTCCTGGCTAACTCCTGCCCCTTGAAACTGAGCTCACTCAGAACAGGTGGACTAAGGCGTTGGCCGCATCAAGACCCCCGCAGCCTGTGCAGAAAGGGCAAGCCACGCCACCTGACCCACGTGCAGAAGGGTGTGGGCGAGGCTGTATAGGGAGAGAGGCAGGGCTTTTGAAGAGTGAATGAACCTGCAGCCATGTGCCGGTGGTCCTCATGGCTCAGGATCCAGGCTACACTGTAGACACCTGCTTGGCATTAGGAGTATGACGTCAGAGCATCCTCCTCCAGAGTTCATTGCAGAAAGTCAGAACCGGTCACAATGCATAGATCAACTGACCGTGGAGTGTCTTCTCCCAATTATTAACTACTGTATTTACATCACAACCCCTGCACTTAAGGCTCATAAGACATTGTGGAAGGGGGCATGGTAGAAAGATTGTAAAAACCAGAAGACCAAGACACCTACTGGAAGAGAGTCTCTTCTTTGAAAAACATGGGCATGAAAATGTGGAGAAAGCGTTCTGAGTGACCAAGAACCAGGAATGTAGATGTAGGTTACCCCAAATTCCATTTTCCAACATGGAGGTAGTTTCACATGATACATATATCGATATACACATACACACACATATATGTATATATACACGCATATTTGTATATATACATATACGTATATGTGTGTAGTTTTACAGGACAAAGAAAATCAGAAATTAAGGCAATTTTAATCATTGGTGGGTACTATATAAACTGAGCTCATGACTGTCCAGGTATGGTTGAGGAGAAGGCTTTTATTGTAGATATGAGGGAGGGGATAGTCAGAAGCATCTAGAAGAGCAGAGAAAGAAAGTAGTCATTGATCATGGCCAACAGAATGGATGTGGCCATGAGAAGAAAGGGGCCAGGGAGCAGGAGAAGAGGATGAGATGACTGCGAGAGGAGCAAGAGAGAGGCATCAAGACAGGAAGACAAAAGAGTGCTGGCTGCTCGCTGTTAGTTAACGGAGAAATCTGTATCTGGCCATCAACACCCACAGAGACATGATAAAGATAAGTTTAAGCAGGAAATACAATCCAAATGGCCCCTACATCAAATAAAACAACAGAGACGTCCCTTCCACCTGGGTGGCTACCCTAGGCTCCTTGATGGTTTTGTTGAGGCAGAGGTCTTCGGTCCTCAGCTGTCACACAGGACAGCACTGGATCTTCAGTTGCTACCCAAAACAGCACCAGCATTCATCTGCCAGACCCAGAAGGTCTCAGAGATTTTCCTGTGTAGTAGGTGTCAGTCCAAAAGAAACGCAGGACAAATGGCTACCTCTGGTGCCTGTTAGCATACCAAAGTTCATGCCAGCCTCCAGGCTCACTCAGAACTTCTTCTCTTTCCTCTCTTCTCAGCTCTTTCTCCCTGGCCCTACTCTAATCTTCCCATGGGCTTCCCTTCTGTCAGCTCCCCATGCCCATATAACCCTGCCCTTTTGGCCAGGCCCTGTCTTTGCTCTCTTCACACTCTCCTCTTTGCTTCTCTTTTCCCTTCCTCTCTCCCTCATCCCCCCTTTTCTCTCATGGCCTGGTTCAGTGTCTTGACCATGTTTAGTTTACTGCATGCTCTCTCTGCTTTGAATGTGTCCATATGCTTCTATCTGTGATCTTTTTGTTTGTCTGTTTTGGTTTTGGTTTTCGAGCCAGGGTTTCTCTGTGTAGCCTTAGCTTTCCCGGTCTTGCTTTTTAGACCAGGCTGGCCTCTAACTCACAGAGATCTGGCTGCCTCTGCTTCCCAAATTCTGGGATTAAAGGCGTGCGCCACCACTATGTATTCATATCTGCAATAAAATACCTTCCCCTTGACCATACCTTTGAGCAACCATGTTCTTACCGCATACAGAAAGAAATTTGGAAAACTGGCTGTAGTGATTTGAATAAGAATGGTCCCCATAGACATATAGACTTGAATGCTTGGTCACTCGGAAGTGAGATTTGAGATTTCAAAAGCCCATGCCAGGCCCAGTCTTCCAATCATATGGATGTCTAACTTTCATCTATGTCTCCACCAATATGTCTGCCTGCATGCTGCCATACTGCCTTCCACAGTGACAATGGATTAAACTTCTTAAAATGTAAGCAAGCCCACATTGAATATTTTCCTTTATAAGAGTTGCTGTGGTCACAGTGTCTCTTCATGGCAAAAGAACACTGACTGAGACACTGACCTACCATGGTATGGCACTGACAGTAGGACAGTCAACCCAACAGTGTTCACATTGTCCTGGCAGTGTCCAGGCAGGGTCCTAGCAGTGGACAAGCATGGGGCAGTGCTTAGCACACTGGCTAACATTATCACAATCCAGGTGGAGTCATTCATGTTCCATCATCTTTTTTAGAGGAAACCTTAAGGTCACTGTAATACCCAATACAGTACAATACCTGTAAGCCCCACCTGACCAGGAACCAGGTAACTTCTGGAATTCTGGGAGTTGTAGTTTTTTTAAAGACCTCATGGGCAGATATGGTGGCCCATGAATTTTATCCATAAAAGCATCTGCAACACTTGAGGACAGTCAGCTGGGAAATTACAGGAACGGTCCTGGTCAAAATCCACCTCTTGGTCAGAACTTAGCATTTAATAAAGCATGCTCCAAATTTAGTTCAAAATGGGGCAATTCTTTTTCTCTGGTGACTCTCAGAGTTAACATTTGGAGGCCCCAGTGAGATTGCTTGCAACATGAGTCTCAGGGCCACTATGCTTGGATATCTCAGGGAGTGGTCCAGACCAAAGTCTATCTCTTGGTCAGTATTTAATATTTAATAAAGATGCTCCAAATTTGTCTCAAAATGGTATAATTGGTTTTTCTTTGTCAAATCTCAGGATTAGCATCACCTCTAGGATCTGGCATTTCTGTCTTCCATGAGAAGCTGTTTGGTTAAACATTTTAAATCCCTTAGAAATCTGAGGGCCAACATATATTAAGTATGTTTGATTTTAAATAAAGTTTACTTGTTTTCAGTTATTATTTGAGGCTTAACCTTGAAAAATATACAGACCACTAAATAAAGCTTTTTTTTTTTTTTTTTTTTTTTTGTAGCTGTAATTAGCATGACTATAAACAGCTCTGAGCACATGAAAGGATTTGATCATTTATAGGTAACCGGCCATTAAGTTGCATGTCTAAATTATCTTGAGCACCTTATAAGACATTAGTAGCTTTATGATTTTACAATTTTATCCCTGTTAAGTTTGAACCTTGAAAAGTTTAGATTGAAGATTTGATTGAAGATCCTTTAGCATGAAGCTAAAATTTTAAGTCATAAATGCAGTTCATAGAAAGACTGGAAACTTTATTTTCCTGATCCTTTCATAGTGACCATTATAGAATATTGAGGTGTCTTGTATGACTCAGTTTATCCAAATATCTGAAGCTTAACAATGTTAACAAAGACAAAGAGACTAGACGTACATCTTCTAGTCAGTTATTGTTTTTTTTTTAAGTTCACATATTTTAAGTTTGTGAGTTTTCTATCTTCATGTACACCAGGAGAGAGCATCAGATCACAAATGGTTGTGAGCTACCATGTGGTTGCTGGGAATTGGACTCAGGCCCTCTGGAAGAACAGTCAAGTGCTCTTAACCACTGAGCCATCTCTCTAGCCCCAAGTCAGTTATTGTTAGCCTGAGTGGACCTTAGGAATTGATAAACTTAATCAAGCATACGCTGTTCCTTACCTAAGATCTTTCTAGAATCCTAGTGTCGAGCACAGTTAGCGAAGACATACACGCTCAGATAGACATACACCAACTAGGTCAGCATTTGCTAATCTGAGTAGATCTTTATAACCTTAGAAGTTTATAGGTCTTATTTATCAAGTGTGCTTCATAACGTAAACATATGTTGTTCCTTATCTAAGATTTCCTAGAAGCCTGGTGTTAGGTATATATCACTAGGTCACCTTTTGGTGATCTGAGTAGATCTTTATAACCTTAGGTGTTTATAGGCCTTCTTTATCAAGTGTGCCTCATAAATCAAACATATGTTGTTCCTTATCTAAGATTTCCTAGAAACCTGGTGTTGAAGAGAGTTAGCAAAGACATCAGTGGTTAAACATACATCTCTAAGTCAGCTTTTGCTAATCTGTGTAGACCTTTATAACCTTAGGAATTTATAACCTTAGGAATTTATCAACCTTCTTTATCAAACATATCTTATTAAGCAAACATATGTCATTCCTTAGCTAAAATTTTTACTCTCAGAACAAAAATAATCATAGAAAAATCCATCCTAATCCAAAATATCTTGGAGATCTATTGCTGCCTCTTTAGTCTAAAAAGGAGACACAGTGATAAACAGAGATTATGATGTTTTATGAATGCTGCCCTAGTTGGTTTGCACCACTTGGTCGTCCTAATCAAGGTGGAAGTAAAGTCACATGACATGTATTCTTTGTTAACCTTAGTAAAGATGGCTGCCAGACACATGGTTGCTTCCATCCCGATGAGGTCATTATCCTGATGAGGTCATCATCCTGATGAGGTCATTAGCCAATATGGAGGCAATCCACATTTTTGCTATTTTAAAACATATTTTCTAGCTAGGCATGGTGGTGCACTTATTTTTTTTTTTTTATTAATTTATTCTTGTTACATCTCAATGGTTATCCCATCCCTTGTGTCCTCCCATTCTTCCCTCCCTCCTCCCCTTTCCCCTTATTCCCCTCCCCTATGACTGTTCCTGAGGGGGATTACCTCCCCCTGAATATGCTCATAGGGTATCAAGTCTCTTCTCGGTAACCTGCTGTCCTTCCTCTGAGTGCCACCAGGTCTCCCCCTCCAGGGGACATGGTCAAATGTGAGGCACCAGAGTACGTGAGAAAGTCATATCCCACTCTCCACTCAACTGTGGAGAATGTTCTGCCCATTGGCTAGATCTGGGTAGGGGTTTAAAGTTTACCGCCTGTATTGTCCTTGGTTGGTGCCTTAGTTTGAGCGGTACCCCTAGGCCCCAAATCTGCCTATCATAATGTTCTACTTGTGACTCTAGATGAGAGAAGCATGGGAGAATGGCAAAGTAGAAGGATCCAGAGGGTCCTAGAAACCTACAGGTGGTGCACTTTTTTAACCTCAGCACTTGGGAGGCAGAGGCAGAGGCAGGTGGATTTCTGAGAGTTCAAGGCCAGCCTCATCTACAAAGTGAATCCAGAACATCCAGGCCTCAGTGTCACAGAGAAACCCTGTCTTAGAAAACAAAACAAAAGAAAAAACAAACAAAAATAAATTTAAAAAGCCATATATTTTCCTAAGTAAAAATTGAACATGAGTCATATACAAAGTATTCTGTAGCAGATCTATTTTTCTAAACAAGTTAAATCACATATATAATATACTGCTTAACTTGTAGTTTTCCTGGAATTGTTAAGACCTTGGCTTAGTTAGGCAGAGTAAATACCAGAAGCCTCTGATGGAGTTGGACTAGTCAAGTAAACTGGGGCTTTTGGGGGGCCTGGGGTCTTTAGGGAAGTTCTCTTCATTCCCCCCTTGAGACATGTCCCATCTCAAATTGTTGAGATGCATCTATAAATTGATGTGGTATTAATTATACCGTAGAAATGCATTCTTTGATAAATCTTATTAAAGTATTGATAACATATGGGCCACAAGTGAGAGCAAGCAATAATAGGATAATAGGCCTAGTGAGGGTGGGGACTGATGTGGTAAGCCAGAGAGGACAGGTTAAACATAGACTCATTCCAGCTTTGAGATTTTTTTCCCTTGTAATCCTTTTCTAACAAAAGCCATAGATTCTTTCACTATGGCAGAGTGGTCCACATAGAGACAACATTCCTCCCCTAGGGCTACACATAAACCTCCCTGTTAGAAGAACAGGAGGTCTAGGCCTCTTCTATTCTGCAGGACTACTTCAGCCAAGGAAGAGAGTGATTCTTGTAGATGAGTCATGGATTTTTCCAGCTGTTCTATGTCTGCATCTATGGCTGGCCTTAAGTATTGATAATTTTTGTCTTGTAGTACAAGGGCCGCAGCTCCTGTCCCTAATGCTCCTACCTCCTCAGCCCCTATAAGGGATGACAAGAGAATGGCTGTAACAGGCTCTCTTTTTACCCTTGTAGTGATTGCCCTCGGGTGGGGATAAATCTCATTTCCAGGATGATAGGTAACCTTAGGCACCAGTTGGACAAGAACACAGAAATCAGTGGTGTCATTTAGGATTACAGTGTGCACAGAAGGAGCTATCCCAGAGTTACAGGCCCACCATGTATTTTCGGGTAGGATAACATACCCAGTATTTTTAGGCATCTGGGTGTCATTACAGAGATGAGAGAATCTTTTTTGGAACTGATTTTCCTAGGCAGAAACCTTTTCTAGCAATTTCCTGCAAGGTCAACCTCTCTCTTCCTGATTGTTGCCACCTACAGGCCGAACCCCTTGACACCTTTGAATAATTTCCTGTTACATCAACACCTTCCTAAAGGGTGGCTTAACATCCTAGACATAGCCAGCAAGCTTCAGTAAGGTCTGGCCTGGAGGTATTTAAGACGTGGTAGGTGACCTCTAGAAGCCTTAGGGCCCTGGATCTAGATTTGGGCCCTGGACAAGGGTGGGGACAGTCCTGGACTGTTTAGCTGTTAACTCTTGTGTTAAGATGGGCTCAGACATTGCTTGGAGAGGGTCTGTAGAAGGGTCTTGGATTGGTTTAGACAAACTCTTGTTAGTGCCTAGGGTTTGCTTTTGAGTTGGTATTCAACTTATTAATTGGATATTAATTTAAAATCCCCCTTTTCCCCATCGATGGCCCCTGTCCACACATGATATGCTTTTATCCCTCAAGTCTTCCCAGTGTCCCAATTCGTTTTCTTACCAGCCTCAGTAAATTTGATTATGATGATCAGTTCACCCTTCCTACAGCCATATCTGGCATATGTACCTCTCCAGGGTTCAAATTTTTGGGACATAGTGACCAAGTCTGTAGTGACAGGTGCCTTCTAGGAAATGTGGCCTGCGGAAACGCCGTTCCAAGAGGCACAAAAATAGTCGGCTGGACCTCCAACCTTTTTTCTTCCATCCCTAGTTAGGTTATGCTGTGGGCAGACATAGAAGGAGCCTGCAGTTTTCTCCTCATGCTGTACAGGCTACAATACCATTAGTGTTTAATTCAATGTCCAGGAACCAAGTACATTTTGGAGTAATTTGAGAACTCTGAAAGAGGATGTCTCCAGTCTCAACATGAGTCACTACCCAGGTGAGGTTGAGTGGTTGATGAGGGTTTAAGGTGGCTAGGGTAGGGAAAGTGGAACAAAGGAAGTAAAAAATATGAACATAACTGAAGCTTCAGGGGGTCCCTGGGGTGAGGCGTGGCCATCCAGCATCTCTGGTCTTCTGTTGGGATTTGTTCTCTACAATGCCTCCACTGTTGGGAAGTTGCTTGCCCCACCGGCTTGATATGGGGATGAATGGTGTATCCAGGTCCAGATTCTGTCTATCTCCACAGCAGTGGGGGTAGTCAGGATCAGTGTGTGAGTCCCTTTCCCGCGTGGCTCCAGGGTCCCATGGTTGTGCCTCTAGGATCCAAACCTCGTCACCTGGTTCAAAGCCATGTGGAGGTGGGGCAGACTCATAAATCTCTTTCATAAAAGGCCAGAGTTTCTTTTGAGTCCTCTGTAGTGCTTGAAGAGACTCTTAAAAAAAAAAAAAAAAAAAAAAATCTCTGGCTATCAAATTCAGCAAGAATCTCTGACTGAAGATTGGGAAGAAGGGAAGGCGGTCTCCCATAGAGGATTTCAACAGAGGTAAGGCCTAAAGTATAAGGGGTGCTTCTAGCCTTACACAATGCATATGGAAGGAGGGCCACCCAGTCACCGCCAGCTTCAAGGGTTAATTTGGTTAGTGCCTCTTTTGGGGTCCGATTCATCCTTTCTACCTGGCCTGAGCTTTGGGGACAATAAACAGAATGAAGTTTCCAATTTATCCCCGATGTATTTTTAAGTCCCTGGGCTACCTGGGAGATGAAGGCCGGTCCATTGTCTGACCCTGTAAGAGTAGGTAGTTCATACCTGGGTACGATGTCCTCCAGCATCTTCTTGGCGATTACACTGGCAGTTTCTTTCTTTGTGGGGAAGGCTTCTACCCACCCTGAGAAAGTATCTATAAAGACTAGCAAATACTTATAGCCGTACATTCCTGGTTTTATTTCAGTGTAATCTATTTCCCAGTTGGCTTCTGGGCATCGGCCTCTCACCCTAGTCCCAGTCAATCTCTGATTTGGGCCAGCGGCATTAACAGCCTTGCACACTGGATGATGAGAGATAAACATATCAACCATTTTTCTTACATGGAAAATCTTATATTTGACCACCCCCCCCCCTCTTAATAGTCCTTTGATTTTTCTTTGACCCAAGTGTGGACTCTGGTGAACCTTGTGAATAAGTTGCTGGGGCAAAGTCTTTAGGCAGGATGATTTAGTTATTGGCAGTGTGGAGCCATCTGTGCTTTCGAGAAACTCCTTGACATTGCACTATGTCTTTTTTTGTCTTCCTCGTCATACTGAGGTGAGGCAGGAAGTTCAGGTGGCACTATGGCTACCAAGGCTTGGGAGGAGCTTGATGCATGATCAGCCTCACTGTTTTCTTTAGCTATTGCACAAATTCCCTTTTGATTACCCAGGAAATGAATAATAGCAACTTTGATGGGGAGCCATATAGCTTCTAACAGGGCTAAAATTTTCTTTTCTTTTCTTTTCTTTTTTTTTTTTTTTTTAACAGTTTTCCCTCTGCTGTGAGAAGGCTTTTTTCTTTATTAATGGCTCCACGCACATGCGCCTCTGCGAAAGCGTATCTGCAGTCAGTGTATATATTTACAATGTCCCCTTTGGCCAATTGCAAGGCCTTAGTTATAGCAATGAGCTCAGCTTTTTGGGCTGAGGTCCCTGTGGGTCAGTGCTTCTGCCCAAATTTTTCCCTGAGAGTCTAAAATTGCTGCCCCCACATACCTTGTACCATCTCAGACAAAGCTACTCCCATCGGTGAAGAGAACTCGAGCTGCGTCTGGCAATGGCACCTGAGTCAGGTCTGGTCGGAGATTTCGAACATGTTGCAGTACCGTGGAGCAGTCGTGTTGGATAGTCATGTCTGGATCCGGCAGAAGGGTGGCTGGGTTAAGTGCTGATGATAGACCGTAGCGTTTGCCGGGCGGGTTGAGGAGCAAAGACTGATAATGAGCTAACCAGACATTTGAAAGACATCGATCTGGGGCCGACTTTAAGTTCCCTTCGATGGTGTGGGGGGTAGTTATGACCAGTTCTTGTCCCATTGTAATCTTGCCCGCATCTTTAGCAGGGCAGTAGCTGCTACTACGCGGTACCTCCGCCAGCCCTTTGCCCCTGGGTCCAGGTGTTTAGACAAGCACGCCACCGGCCTTTTCCAAGGGCCTAAGGTCTGAGTCAGAACACTCCCTTTGCTAGGCCCATATTTTCATCTGTGTACGGTGGAAGGGGTTGTAAATGTCCGGCAGGGCTAGAGCTGGTGCCTCTAGCAAAGCTTGCTTCAGTCTCTAAAAGGCTTTATCCATTTCGTGTGTTCAATCTAAGGTGTTCTCCTGCCCCCTAATGGCTTTGTAGAGTGGTTTGACAATTTCAGTGAATCCTGGCACCCAAAGGCTACAGAAGCCTGCTGACCCCCAAGAACTTGTGTACCTGTCTTCTCGTGGAGGGGGTCAGTATGTTCAAAATGGTCTCCTTCCGAGCTTGAGACAACATTCGCTGTCCTCCCTTGAGAGTGTACCCCAGATAGGTTGCCTCTTCACGGCAGAGTTAAGCTTTCTTTGCCGATACTCGATAACCCAGTCTGGCCATTTCTTGTAACAGGTCTGCGGTAGCTTGTCAGCAGGCATTTAGATCTGAAGCGGCCACTAAGAAGTCATCCACATACTGCAAGAGACTGCTATTAGGGTGTGCTCGTTTATAATTACCCAGGTCTTCATGTAGAGCTTCACTAAAAATGGTGGGCGAATTCTTGAATCCTTGAGGCAGTCTGGTCCATGTCAGTTGTCCACTGGAGCCCTGCTCCAAGTCATGCCATTCGAAAGCAAACAATGGCTGATTAGCTGGGGCCAGCGGCAAGCTGAAGAAAGCATCTTTAAGGTCCCGTACTGTGTACACAGTCCGCTCAGGTGGCAGGCTGCTCAATCATGTGTATGGATTGGGCACTGTAGGGTGAATATCTTCTACACGTTTATTAATTTCTCTCAAGTCCTGTACCGGGTGGTAATCGTTGGAATGTGGGCTTTTTTTTTTTTTTTTCACTAACAGCAGGAGGTGCTCCAAGCTGATTGGCATGGAACCAAGATTCCCTGTCCCCAAAGATGGTTAATATGGGATATAATGAGTGCCTTGGCTTCCAGAGGCATGGAGTATTGTTTAACTTTGATGGGGAGGGCATTTGCCTTTAGAAGCACGATAATGGAGGGCTGGTGTTTGGCCAGTCCAGCTGAACTAGTCTCAGCCCACACTTCCGGAATAGTCAATTTTAATTCTTGCAAGAAGGCATCCTGATTAGGGGCTTCAGGCAGTGAGCTATACAACTTACATTCATCTTCTTAGGCTGGAGTCAAAACATGGGTTGGGCCACTTTCATTCATGACCTGGCTCCCATTTTGGTCAAAAGGTCACGTCCCAAAAGGGGGTAAGGGCAGCCTGGTATAACCATAAATGAATGGGTTACCCGTCCCACTCCCAAGTCCACGAATACGCTTTAGTGCCTGTGGTACCTTCAACTCAGGTCTTTCTGTCTAAAATGGTTGCTTTAAAACTGAATGCTGAGCTTCAGTGTCTACCAGAAAAGCCACTGGCTTCCCCTCCACTTTTAGGGTTACCCAGGGCTCGTGGAAGGGGCACGAGCCCAGAAACTCTCAGTCATCAAGGTCCCCTGGCTCTAGAACCTTGGATTTATTGGCCTGAATTCTCTTGGGGCATTTATTTCTCCAGTGCCCTTTTTCCTTTCAGTAGCAGCACTGATTTTTTTTTTTTTCCCCATGGGAAGGGTGGGTCTCAGGCTCAACCCGGGGACCAGGATTCTCTTGGGGATACAGCCTGGTCTACTTTTTCCTCTCCTGTATGCCAGATTCTTCTGTTTCTCAGTGTCAGGCCGATCACCCTGGGCTGCGAGCAAGATCTTTGTCAGTCCCCAATTTTGTTTTTTCCTCCAGAGTTTCTCTATTGTTGTAAACCTTTTCCGCTGTTGCCGCTAACTCAGTTAATTGTTTACCTCGGAGTCCGTCCAGTCATTGAAGTATTTTACCAATGTCTGGCGCAGACTGGTTGACAAAATCCACTATAATAGCAGTTTGATGCTCTTGGGGGTCAAAAGATGTGTTAAGGGCGATATGCTTCCAATAATCATTTTATAAAGGCACCCGAGATGTCACCCTTGCCCTATACTAGCTATTTAGCTTTGTTTAAATGTTGGGGGCCATCTAGCGGCCTCCCGGAGGCCCCTCCCCCATAAGAACCTGGTGGTAGACCCAGAGCCCCTCCTTACTTCCTGCTTCCTTAGCGTCCCAGTCGGGGCGACTCAAGGGAAAAGCCGCATCAATTTCAGCCTGGACCTGGGTGGGTACTCCGTTGGCCCCCGGGATTAATTTCTGAGCTGCCTTCAGAATACGGTCTCTTTCTTCAGGTCGTGAACAGGACCTGTAACAATTGCTGGTAATCATCCCATGTTGGAAGATAGGTGACCATAATAGGATCCAAAAGTTTTGTAACTTCCAATTACATTGTTAGCAAAAGGCAAGTGGGTACGGCATTGTCTCCTGTTCCCATCGGAGGGCCCCCTAGCTCGCAAGGGGAGAGCTATAGTCCAGTCAGCTTCAGAGACCTTTTGGGGAGTTGTGTGAGACCTGGTATGTGGTGGGCTCACCATGAGGTCAGGAGAAGATGCCTGCTGTCTCGCGCCACAGCTCCCTCAAAGGCCCATGAAAGGACTGGATTTGCCGTCGGGACAGGGAGGTAAGGTGGGAGTTAAAAATCGCCTTTCTCTGGGGCCTAAGGTAGAAGCAAGGGTGGGGGGCGTGGAGCCTCCTCCTTGACAGGGAGGAGTGAGAAGGTAGAGCTAGAAAAGGTTTAAGCCAGGATGGAAGGCGCTCTGCTAGATACTGCTAGGCTGTAGTGTACGGAACCTGTTCTGAGTGTCCTGGATTGTCATATTTACAGGCTTTAAGCCTGTAAATAACAGAAAGATGAAATGTTCCTTCCTCTGGCCATCCCACGTTGAGAGTGGGCCATGCGTTCCTGCAAAAGGTGATTAGTTTTCCAGGATGTACAACTAGACCCAAATCTTCTGCCATCTGGCAGAAATCCTTGTAAGTGTTTTAGCATTAGACTCAAAAGGGTAGATGTAGTTTGGGCCATAGTAAGCACTTTTACTATGAAATCCAAAGCAATAAGACTGAGAGCAAAACGTGTGCACACACATGCAGACAGAATGCCTATTCCAGAGAGACTAAAAGCAAAACCAAACTCTGCTTAGCAAAATTACGAATCTACCGGGAGTGCACAACTCCAAGAACTGAGAGTCTCATGCCTCTCCCCAGGAGCTCAGAGCATTCTCAGGCTTCCCTGGCCAGTGGACTGTCCCCACATCCACAGTGTCCCTTTGGGCCCCCTTTCCTGCACTCTGAGTGACTTTTCAGACATAGAGACACAAAGACAACACAAGACGCAAGACACAAGGTGCACGCAGAAGCTTACTGATCGGTTGGGGAAAGAGTCCCCTCAAACACTCTACTGCCCTTGGGAGGGGTTGTCTTCAGAGATTCCCAGCCAATGCACCAAATGTTAGGGTTCGGGTGGTCTGCTGAAGAAGACCCTCCAACAGGCAGTATGCAAAAACTGAGAGTGTTCTTATTCTAGCATGCTGGGATCACCCCCTCTCCTCTAGAGGCTGACCTTGAAATGAGCGTGCAGGTTCAATTTACAGACAGTTGGAGGGATCTGTGAGGACAGAGTTGAGTCAGAGTGTTCAAGGGGATTCAGGACGGCCTGTTTGGTTATTGAGGACTTTTGAGTCACTGAAGTTTTGGCTCTTACTCAGGAGTTGGCCTTCAATTTGATTGGATGGGGCCTGCTGTGTTCTTTACCAGGGCCATGAAGTAATACAAACATGGTATTTAGTCATTTTGTTCTGTCAGTTGATTAGCTGCCCATGAGCTGTCCATAACTTGTGGTTTTTCCACAAATTGTTAGGACCTTGGCCTAGTTAGGTGGAGTAAAAATCTGAAGCCTGTCGAGTTGGACTAGTAAAGTAAACTGGGGCATTTGGGGGGCCTAGGGTGCTTAGGGAGGTCCCCTCATCTCCAATTTCCTTATAAAGGCACTTAGTGTTATGAACTTTCCTCTTAGCACTGCTTTCATTGTGTCCCATAAGTCTGGGTATATTCTGCCTTTATTTTCATTGAAATTTTGGAAGTCTTTAACTTTTTTATGTCATCCCTGACCCAATTGTTATTGAGTAGGGAATTGTTTTCAGTTTCCATTAATGTGTAGGCTTTTGATTATTTCTGATGTAGATTTAATCCATAGTAATCTGATAAAATCCACTCTGTTAATTACATATTCTTGTATTGGTGGAGGCTTGTTTTGTGTCTAAGTATATGGCGGATTTTATAGAAGGTTCCATGCAGTGCTGAGAAGGTATATTATTTTGTGTTTGAGTGAAAAGTTCTGTAGATAACTATTAGGTCCGTTTGATTCATGATATCTTTTAATTTCATTATTTCTCTATTTAGTTTCTGTCCTGATGATCTGTCCATTGATGTGAATGGGATGTTGAAGGCCCCCACTATTAATTAGCATGTGAGGATCAATGTGTGATTTAAGCTTTAATAATACTTCTTTTACAAATGTAGATGCCCTTGTGTTTGGGGCATAGATGTTCAGAATTGAAATATTTTGTTAGAGAAGAACGCTTCATTCTCATCAATCTTTTTAGTTTGGTTGAAAGTTTATTTATTTATTTATTTATTTATTTATTTATTGCCAGATATTAGATTGGCTACTCCAGCTCGCTTCTTGGGTCTATTTGCTTGGAAAACCTTTTTCTAGGCCTTTACTCTGAGGTAAAGTCTATCTTTGTTGCAGAGATGTGTTTCTTGTATGCAGCAGAATGTTGAGTCCTGTTTATGTATCCCTTCTGTTAGCCTGTGTCTTTCTATTGGAGAGTTGACTCCATTGATGTTGAGAGATATTAGTGACCAATATGATTGTTAGTTCCTTTTAATTTGACGTTGGTGGTGATAGTGTGTCTGTGTGCCAGTCTTCTTTTGGATTTGCTGTGGTGAAGTTCTCAATATCCTGTGTTTTCTTATGGGTAGTTAAGCTCCTTTTGTTGCAGTTTTCTTTCAAGTATCTTCTGCAAGGTTAGGTTTGCACAGATATTGTTTAAATTTGGGGTTGTCATGGAACATTGTGTTTTCTCCATCTATAGTAATTGAAAGTTTTGCTGGGTATGGTAGTCAGGGCTGACATCTGTGGTTTCTTGGGGTCTGCAAGATATCTGCCCAGGCTTCTGGCTTTTAGATTCTCTGTTGAGAAGTCAGGTTTGAGTCTTATAGGTCTGCCTTTATATGCTACTTGTCCCTTTTCCCTTGCAGTTTATAATAGTTTTCTTTGTTCTGTACATTTAGTGTTTTGATTATTATGTGGCAGAAGGAATTTCTTTTCTGGTCTAATCTGTTTGGTGTTCTGTAAGCCTCTTGTATGTTTAAAGGCATCTCTTTCTTTAGGGTGGGGAAATTTTCTTCTATGATTTTGTTAAAAATATTTTCTGGTCCTTGGAGCTGGGAATGGAAGGCTTTGATCTTTTACAAACCTACTTTATTTGGGATTATTTAATGCCTCTACTTTGCTTCCAACCCACCTACCCTAGATAGGAGAGAAAAGAGGTTAATGGGTACAGGAGAAGAAGACCTTTTTAGCCTCAGTTCCTTGGGCTGATGACACTCTCAGGTCATCAGGATTCTATCAGACATTAAACAGCAAACCAGCAAAAGTGACTGGAGCTGCAACAGCCAGAACCTCAAAGCATTCTCTGGAACATTTCTCTCTAGGAACATTTCAAAGCAAAGCAATAAACAGCCAAAAAATGGGAAGTAATGAAAAAAGCAAAATAACAAGCCTCTGGTTTTGGACTCATACATATCTCCTTTCAGAGTCCATACCAGGATGTTTATCTTTTGGCAAGGACTATGCCCCTCTCCCCCGCAAGAGGCAGTTCCTCTTCTAGGGGACAAACATCACACACCCTCACACAAGTCTGTTTTATATCCCACACTTGGGATCAAAACAAAAACATATTTACATCCACTACAGGGAATCATCTCTTTCTTGTATTCCTATTATTCTTAGGTTTTTGTCTTTTCATCGTGTCCTCGATGTTTTGGATGTTTTTTGTGTGTTTGTTTGTTTTAAAAGATTTATTTATTATGTTTACAGTATTCTGCTTGCATGTATGCCTAGAAGAGGGAACCAGATCTCATTATAGTTGGTTGTGAGCTCCCATGTGGTTGCTGGGTATTGAACTCAGGACCTTTGGAAGAGCAGCCACTGCTCTGAATCTCTGAGCCATCTAACTAGCCCTTCTTGGATGTTTTGTGTCAGGAATTTTTTTAATACATTCTTTGACAGATATATTGATTTCTTCAATTGTATTGTCTATGCCTGAGAGTCTTTCCTCCATCTCTTGTATTCTGTTGATGATGCTTACCTCTGTAGTTTCTGTTCTTTTCCATAAATTTCCATCTCCAGGATTCCCTCAGTTGGTGTTTGTTTCATTCATTCTATTTTCATTTTCAGGTTTTGAGCCATTTTATTCATTTCCTTAACCTGTTTGATTGTGTTTTTCTATATTTCTTTAAGTGATTGATTCATTTCCCCTTTAAAGGCCTCTTTGTTTGATTATATTTTCCTGTATTTCTTTGAGTGATTTGTTTCCTCTTTAAAGGTCTCTATTATCTTCATAAGCATAGATTTGAGGTCATTTTCTTGTGATTCAGCTGTGTTAGGATATCCAGGGCTTGCTGTATTGTTAGTTGCATTTTAATGGTGCCATATGGCCCTGGTTTTTGTTGATTGTGTTCTTCTTCTGACCTTTGGCCATTTGGTTGTCCCTGGAATTAGCTTTTTGCTCTTGGAGCCCCCTAGGATTTTCAGGCATTGGATGATATGGTGCCCTAGGTCATGGGCTGGGGGCTGGATCTCTAAGACTAGTCTCTATCTCTTCTCTGCTGGTTGTAACCCAGTTGCCCAATAGGCAGGAGATAGGGGTCTGGGTGTCTTACCTGTGACATCATGAAGTCAGGTGGTCTGGCAGGTCTTCTCAAGATGGCTAGTAGAGCCATGAACTATAGGTTGGATCTGAAAATCTCTGGAATCTGGAGCCATCCTCAGGATGGCGGGAATAGACAGGAGGTCTGAGGGTGGTACCCTATGTCTGGCAGCTGAAATTCACCTCCTCTCTCCAGGGAAACATGAATGAACAGCTGGATTTTCAGAGTTAGCAGCATGGCCACTTACTTGCTCGCTCACTGTCTGAGATCCTGGTACTTAGACTCTCTGTGTACTGGGTGCTGTCATCTTGGAGAGAGAACCTGCATGTTTCTATTATCCAGCAGGCCTTACCAGGTGATGGGTAGAATCATAGACCAGAGGCTGGGAACCTGGTATCCAGGAGCTCTCCTCAGGGAGGCAGAAGGAGTCTGGTGTCCAGAGGCTGGAGATGTGTGTCCTTGGAATTCTGAGTCATTCTGGGTAGGTGGAAGGTGCTGAGTGACCATAGCCTGGGACAATATATATAAAATGCATTCTTTTCTAGAATACACACACACACACACACACACACACACACACACACACACACACACACATATATATATATTATACATTGGTTTTTTTTTTCCTCTATCAACTGTGATTGATAGTTTTTCTGGTTATGGCAGCCTGGACTGGCATCTGTAGTCTTTTAAAGCTTGTAGAGTATCTGTCCACACCCTTCTGGTTTTCAGAATTGGCACTGAAACATAACGTGTTATTCTGATGTGTCTTCTTTGTTGGATAAGTGTTTTGTTCTTTGGCTACTATTTCCCACTCTGTGTCCCAGCCCAGTGTTGTTGCTGTGGGGGTGCCTGAGTCCAAGCCATGTGTGATGGTCCAGTGGTCCTTGTATTATCTGTTCCACAGGTTGGTAAAGAGTCACAATGCAGTGGAATTGGGCTAGAAGAAAAGAAAAATGGGGTAGCAAGAAAGAGTTCACGAGACTCTAAGTTCGTACCAAAAGACTGAGTCTCAAGAAGATGGAGCTTGGCTGGAAGAGGGTATCCTAAGGGTAGGGCACAAAAACATTAAGGGCAAGTCTAGAAAGGCCATAGTAGAGGACATGAGGGAGGATATAAGTCCCCACTTGAGTCCCAGGTTAGTTTGTCAGCTCTGGGTCCCTGGCAGAGACAGGTTCTATGGTGTCACAAAAGAATAAATATGGGATAGAAAAACAAGCCAGAAAGAGGCTACCAGGAAGAAATTGGGTGACCCTGAGTCAGCACCCCATTAATGTATTTATGGGAGGAAAAACATAAATAATCAACTTTTTCTTTTTTCTTTCTTTCTTTCTTAATGGTTTGACATTAAGTGTGCTATAGTATTACTAAATATATTTCAGTCAGGGAGAAAATCATAGGCATGAAAGGATAAAAAACGTTCTCTCTCTTCTCTCTTTTCTTCTCTCTCTCTCTCTCTATCTCTCCCCCTCCCTTTCTCAAAGAGAAATACCAATTACATGGTAATCTCACAGACTTTCTTTACCAGAGCACAATATAAATAATTTAATCAATTTGTCTTTGTTGGGATTAATTACAAAACGTGTGTAATTAAGGATGACCATGAGGTTTTGTACAAAGGCACATATATGGAAACTTGGAAATGTTTATTTGTGAACAAAAATTACCCAGTATCAGATTGTGTGAATATAACTGAGCTGCACAACCTCCCAGGTTGGTGGTTGCATATATGAGAGCACAGATTCAATTAAAGACCCAGTCAAGAGTTTTAGTTCAGTATTATCATATCCATAATTATTTCCCTCAGGGTTGTATATATACAGGGAAAATGTACAGATGCATTACAAATATTTTTAAGTATGGATGTGATGCGTAAGGATGCTTGCTCCTCAGAAACAATTGAGGAAGAGAAATTGTATGAAATTCAGGTGCATAGAAGGCAAGCTTGTTTATGTTGCCTCATAACACTAATTCATTGCTATTTTATGTACTATCTAACAAATACTGTCTTACCTACTGTTCGATTGCTGTGGAAAGGCACCATGACCAAGGCAACTCTTATGATAGAAAGCATTTAATTGGGGGCTTGCTTACAGTTTTAGAGGGTTAGTGCATGATCTTACGGCATGTGGACAGGCATGGTGCTGGAGCAGTAGCTGAGAGCTTTACATCCTGATCAGCAGGCAGCAGGCAAAGAATGAGATATTAGGCCTGGCATGGGCTTTTGAAACCTCAAAGCCCAACCCCAGTGACACATTTTCTCCAACGTGCCCACACCTCGTAATCCTTCTGATCCTTTTCAGACACTCCCTGGTAAATAAGCTCTCAACTATGTCAGCCAATGGGGCCAGTCTCATTCAAACCACCACAAATATTGGCTGTCCAAGTTCTTATAAGCTGTAAACTTTTGAAGCAGGGAGATGAGATCAAAGGCCATCAACTTTCAGATACAAAAAGAATTCCTGGGATTGTAAGTAAATTAGAGAGATTATACATAAAATGAGTCCAATGTAACTGAAATTTACTAGATGAGAAGATGGTGAGTATTTTCACCACAAACATACAAATGAGCCCATGGAATGATGGGTGTATTAATCAGGCTCATCATGGGAATCATTTCAAAGTGTGTCCATATTTCAAATTGTCATGTTGTATACCTTAAATGTATACAATTTCTATTTCAAGTTATATCTAACAGGGGGAAAGGAATTTTTACCTAATTGACACAAACGCATGCTAAAATCAAGAATTTTGTATAGTGATCTAATAGTGTAACATGCCTAATTGCTTATCTACCTTTGTCACAGAGCAAACTTTTATAAAAGGAAACTCAGTACAATTCTTTGCTTCACTCAGGGTTCAGGCAAAATAGGCATGGGCAAAGACAGCCACAGCCAGCAGGAGGATGGCATTGACGTTCACTACGTTTCTCCACAGGGGCTTCTCAGATGTGTCTGAGAACTTTTCCTTCAGGGCTTCTTCCTCTTCTTTGCTCAGCTTGGGCCCTGTATCCTGCAAACCACAGAATAAGCTACACGCCCTCTTGAGACATCCGCCGGATTGCTCAGCAGCATCTGGAACAGGAAAAAGCATCAATAAACCATCACCTCAGACAGGAAATAGGAACCACTTACAAGTATCATGGGAATGTAGGGGGACAATATGGTTAAATTGATTACATAAAGTAGAAAAATCCAAATAGTATGAATCCAATAAGAAAAGCTTAAAAAAAAAAAAAAAAAAAGCAAAAATTAGAATAGTGGCATTAACATGTCACAATAAGTGTTTTTTTTTTTTTTTTGGTTTTGTTTTTTGATATTTCAATAATATAACATGTTTATTTAAAATAAAATTACAAGCATTTTTGCATACCTGGCAATTATTATGCTTTGAATTCTTTATTTTTTAGAAACATTTTCATGGAAACAGAATTACATCACCCTCCTTCCTCCTTTTCCTCCCTCCAGCCCCAGCTGACCTCCCTCGAACCCCTCCTATCCCCACCCCAATTCTCAAGCTGATAGCTGATGGACTTAAGGCCCACCAACAGGAAGCAATCACGCTCAGCACTGTAAACCTAGCTAGGCTCCTGGCGATGGCAAGGTCATCAGACCTCAGAGAAAAACTTACCATCACCACTTCACTAGACCAATGTCATGCCATACTATATTCTAAGTCTTATCTTTACGATCACAGATAAGCATCGCAACCACCCCTCATCAGAGAGGCTTCTCTTTATAGCAAATGGAGACCATCACAGAAAAGCCACAACCAGACACATCACAGAGCTCAACCCCCAGTGGATCCATCTACGTCGCAGCCCCTGCATCTGTGGCTCAGGGAGCATCATGGGAGAGAGGGGAAGGGGTTATGGGAGCCAGAGGAGGCTTCTGTGAAAAACTTTTTTTTAGAAATGGCTTCATAAACAAGACTGGAAAATGGCAGTATCAGTGGACATGTGGGCATGGGAGTGGGAGATTTTTGAGGGCTCCTGCCCACTAGATAAAGAAATATTGGCAGCTCCTGATGCTGAGAGAAGGAGGATTAGCTCCTCCCAGGGATGACCTACTCACTGGTCATCCCTGAAGCCATACACACAAATAACAAAAACAGATTCGGGAAGCTTTGTGTGTGCCTGTGTGCACATGTGTGTGTGCACATGTATAGACATGTATACATGTAACAATAATAAGCACAGGGATATTGAATAACAGATGAAGAGACGATCAACAGCCTCATGTAAACATGCTAGTGAGATGAAGAAACCATGAGAAGAAAGACAGATTGCTCAGAAACTCACTCAGCAAAGAAATGTTTAAAGTGTTTCAAAATGCCAGCCCTCATCTACTATTTATCAATGTGTATGGCTTTATAAGGCTTGCGTTGGAAAGCTTGTGTGGAAACAGGAGCTATTATACGTTGTTGCAAAGAAACTTAACTCCCAGTTATGGGGATTTGGAGAATACAGCAAAATTATATAGGCACTCGCCCTTCAACCTGACAGTGAGTTTTCTTCAAGTCTTCAAGTGTTATAATGGGTCACATACAAAATGTTTTGTGAAATGTTCTTAATTGGAGAATTGGAAAAATTGAAACATCCTTCTAAACACAAACCTATGAAGTATTATAATAAAAGTAAGGCAAAACAGAAATAAATGGTCATGAAATGAATACAAAGCAAAGCTGTGAAATGCAAGAAAAGTTTTTAAAGCGGTGGTGGAAAGCCCATGAGCTTTGGTTTTTTAAAAAGGCTGAAATTAGGAGCTGAAAATAAATTTCCAACCCAACACCCAAACTACGTTAGAAACTATGTCAAATAAAAGAAATCTAAACTCTACAAGTGGAAGGATAAGCAAAGGAGGGAAGGTCATGAAAGACGAGGGATAACCATGAGGAGAACCAAGCCTGAACGTGAGCTCATTGCTAAGCAGATTAGCTTGGTCTTTCCCAGGACTTAGCAGCAATCTAACTGCCTGGAGTAGAAGACTACTAGGGAGAATAGTGAGGAATAAGAGTGGATAGCAGATTGTGTCCGACACTCAGGCATCATCTATCGAGACTGATTTGTTGAGCACAATATGTAATTAGAGATGGGGCAGCCTGTAATTAATTGCTATTTTGGCAACTGACACTCAGTTTCATGAACAAATGACGGATGGATGGACAGACAGACTGGAGACGAGTAACTGAATCTCATATTCAATGATCAGTAGCCTGGATATAGAGAACGTGTATTTAAAATTTTTAGTTTTAGTTGGGTGCAGTGGCACATGCCTGTGATGCCAGCACTCCGGGAGAACAAGGCAGGCGGATCTCTGTGAGTTCAAGTCCAGACTGGTCTACAAAGTGCATCCAAGGCAGTCGTGGCTACACAGAGAAACCCTGTCTCAAAAAATAAATAAACCATTCAAAAATTTTTGCTTTAGATAGATAGATAGATAGATAGATAGACAGACAGACAGATACATTTAAATCTCAGAAGCTGAATTTATTGTGTTTGAAGAACAATCATAACTCTTTTTTTTTTTTTTTTTTTTTTTGGTTTTTCTCTGTGTAGCCTTGGTTGGTCCTGGACTGGCTTTGTAGACCAGGCTGGCCTCGAACTCACAGCGATCTGCCTGCCCCTGCCTCCTGAGTGCTGCGATTAAAGGTGTGCACCACCACACCTACCACTCTTCCTTCCTTTCTTTTATTCAGTGTTATTTTGTGTGTATAGGTGGCTTGTCTGAATTTATGGCTTATGAATCTGCTGCCTGCAATGGCCAGAAGAGGGCAACAAATCCCATGGAGCTGGAGTTATGAGTGGTTGTGAGCTACATGTGGGGGCCGGGAATTGAACCTGGGTCCTCTGGAAGAGCAGCCAGTGCTCATAACCACTGAGCCATCTCTCAGCCTCCTCAAACATAACCCATAAAAGGCCACATAGCTAAACCCCTCACAGTGTTCTTACATGCTATACCTTCTCTAGGTGCCCTATTGACTTCTTCTTGAGTTTCCTCCTCTGCATCTAGGTCAATCCGTTCTTCTGTGTTGTTCCAGAGACTCCAGCACAGGCGGTATAGCTAACCAGAGATGACACGCACATTCATTAGTGATGGGGAGACGTTTACAATGATCCCATGATACCTTGTTTAATGTATGGCTTTAAAAACAACTCTTCCAGGTCAATTTAAGCTAAAAGGAAAGGTCTCCTACAAACTCATGCACCAGAACACAGCAGCCATTTTGTTTCTCCTCAAGTATTCATTCACAACTCCAAGTAGGAGTCTGGGTTTGTGACGACAGGAAAGGCGTACATGCAGCCATCCTACACCGGCCCTCGGCTGCATGCACTTTCCTATCAAGCACTTGTTAGTGCTGTGTCCTGCTTACTTTCATTTGGTCCTATAGTTTACTTTTATTCTTTAAAATAGTTTATTGGTTGGGCATAGAGGTTCATGTCCGTAATCTCAGTGATTGGAAGGCAGAGGCAGATGGATTTCTGTGAGTTTGAAGACACTGCATGGTCAATTAGTGAATTTCAGGACAGCCAGGACTGTATATAGAGAGAAACAAAAGCAAATATTTTATCTCAATCTGCTTCTGGATCCATCATGTTTACAAAGTAGTTCTGCTTGATTTGCGCCTTTCTTAAGTCACCTGCAAACTTCTACCAACTGCTATTATAAACTAAATTTTTCATTATTTTGATTGCTATCATTTCAGATTCTAATGCTTGATCTGCTTGCTGATTAATACCAGCACAAGGGAGAGAGAAGCAGGAACATTCTGTGAACTTAATGTTAGTCTAGTCATCATAGTGTGCCCCAAGCTTGCAGAAAACACTGTATCAAATTTTAAAAATTTAAACTTAAAGTGGATAACATATATTATATGATTTTTGGACATAAATGCAAGCCACAAGATTAGACATAATGAATAAATTCTAGCTTTAGGTCACTCTAGCGAAATTGTCTTGAATACCAATGAACTTTTACATTTATAATGATAATGTTGTCAAACTTATACAAATTGGTTCCTGATTTACTTCTACCAGTTTGTGAGAATTTAACTTTCTTGTCTGTTCTTGACATTAAAATTAGATGCTTTTGTGTCATCTCTAGGATTCTTTGACGATACAATACGAACACTTAAAATAACATTTCTTATATTAAATCCACTCGTTCACTTGTTTTGTTAAACCTTTCTTCTTCAGAGTCCTTGAATTCTAACCCTACCCTGCATTAGCTTCCTCCTAGTCTTCCCCAAACTGTTACCCGGCGTGTTTTATTACTGCTTTGGTTTGTGAGTTCGCAACAGTTTTCATCAATATCTGTGAGATAGCTCTCGATTCGAATCAGTCTACTTCAGAAGTTGAGAACTCACAATATATTTGAGCCAAATGATGATCTCATCCATCCTCGAGACCATTTCTTTAATAATTAGTACTAAGTTATAATTATTCCAACTGTCACATAACTTTATGTTTACATTTTCCTTGATAAGTATGTGCTTTCTTGTGTGTGTTTGTTTAATTCCCACTATCAAGTGTAAGTACTTAGTAATGAATTCTGCTAATATGTCATTAATAAAGTTTTTTATTTTGATTTCTTTTTGCTGCCAAGTGCTTCAAATTCCCAAACTAGACATCTTGTACTTGCTACTCCTCAAGTATATATGCAAATGGGCATCACATTAAAGTTCATGAATGAGAAACCCAAAATACAAGGAAGTATTAGCCCATGATAGTAATAAACTGAAACAATGTTACTAAATAATTATTATCTATTTAAAGAATTTGTGTCCTTTGTTTTAAAGTTAAGTCTATTGTATTTTAAAAATTATTTTATAGGGTTGTATAATATTCTAATTTTTTCCTGATTCAACCATTTTGTTCATATTTAAATATAAATTAGTTCTTCTTTGTGTCTATTTATTCTCTTACTGATAGAAATCTAGATTATATTTCTTTTTCCTTATAAACATTTGCAGAGAAGGCTCCTTCAGGGAACAGCTTTTATTTATGCTAGCACATAGGGCAGGGCCCATGCTCAAAAGAACCAAATAACAAGTACAACAGGGCATGTTAAATGTGATTTTTGCCACTTCATCTCCCATACATGATAACATCATTTCATTGATTATTTTAAAGCTGCAAGGTGTGATTCTAAAGGTAGCCTGGATGTGGAGCAAGAGGCGGCTATTGGGTAATCTAGCAAGGTTTCACACAGCATCTTGGCTGAGACTGAGCTGTGGTGTGGAGGTGTGTCTCTGTCTATTCAATTGCTGATTGCTAAATGGGCGGAGAACAAAGTACCAGCCAGAGCTTGGTATTGTTATTTCCATGGTCCATCACTGGTCTTGTAAATATTTGTCCTTCCTCACTTGCCTACTGGTTGTAATAAAGATGTGGTGGCCAATAGCTGGGCAGAAAGTGGAGGGCAGAACTTCTGACAGTGAGGAGGAGTCTGGGAGAAGAAGGCAAAGGCAGAAGTTCTGGAGTAGACGGCCATGAACAAGAGCAAAGAGGTAACAGAGCTAGCCACGTGGCAGGATGTAGTACCGAGATTAACTGCATTAAGCTGGATAGCTGGCTGGGAAGCTGAAAGGCTAAGCTTCAGAATATTAGAAAGCCTCTGTGTCATTATTTATACCGCTGGGGGGGTCTGAAAGTCCCGCGATACTATATACTATACACTATATACTATGCCTATAGACTATATACTGTGACCATATACTATATACTATGACTATATACTATATACTGTGACTATATACTATATACTATATACTATGACTATATACTATATACTGTGACCATATACTATATACTATGACTATATACTATATACTATATACTATGACTATAGACTATATACTGTGACCATATACTATATACTATGACTATATACTATTTACTGTGACTATATGTTATATACTATATACTATGACTATATACTATACACTATATACTATGACTATAGACTATATACTGTGACCATATACTATATACTATGACTATATACTATATACTGTGACTATATGTTATATACTATATACTATGACTATATACTATATACTATATACTATGACTATATACTATACACTATATACTATGACTATATACTATATACTGTGACCATATACTATATACTATGACTATATACTATATACTATATACTGTGACTATATACTATACACTATATACTATGACTATAGACTATATACTGTGACCATATACTAGATACTATGACTATATACTATATACTGTGACTATATGTTATATATATACTATGGCTATATACTATAATATCCTATATACTATACTATGACTATATACTACTATATACTATGACTATATACTATACTGTGACCATATACTATATACTATGACTATATACTATATACTATATACTGTGACTATATACTATACACTATATACTATGACTATAGACTATATACTGTGACCATATACTATATACTATGACTATATACTATATACTGTGACTATATGTTATATACTATATACTATGGCTATATACTATATACTATATACTATATACTATGACTATATACTATACACTATATACTATGACTATATACTATATACTGTGACCATATACTATATACTATGACTATATACTATATACTATATACTGTGACTATATACTATACACTATATACTATGACTATAGACTATATACTGTGACCATATACTATATACTATGACTATATACTATATACTGTGACTATATGTTATATACTATATACTATGACTATATACTATATACTATATACTATATACTATGACTATATACTATACACTATATACTATGACTATATACTATATACTGTGACCATATACTATATACTATGACTATATACTATATACTATATACTGTGACTATATACTATACACTATATACTATGACTATAGACTATATACTGTGACCATATACTATATACTATGACTATATACTATATATTATATACTGTGACTATATACTATACACTATATACTATGACTATAGACTATATACTGTGACCATATACTATATACTATGACTATATACTATTATACTGTGACTATATGTTATATACTATATACTATGACTATATACTATATACTATATACTATATACTATGACTATATACTATACACTATATACTATGACTATATACTATATACTGTGACCATATACTATATACTATGACTATATACTATATACTATATACTGTGACTATATACTATACACTATATACTATGACTATAGACTATACACTATATACTATATACTATGACTATATACTATATACTATGACTATATACTATATACTATATACTATGACTATAGACTATATACTATATACTATGACTATAGACTATATACTGTGACCATATACTATATACTATGACTATATACTATATACTGTGACTATATACTATATACTGTGACTATATACTATATACTGTGACTATATACTATGACTATATACTATATACTATATACTATATACTATGACTATATACTATATACTATATACTATATACTATGACTATATACTATATACTATATACTATGACTATATACTATATACTGTGACTATATACTATATACTGTGACTATATACTATATACTGTGACTATACACTATATACTATGACTATACACTATATACTATATACTATATACTATGACTATATACGAGGTCTATGGAAAGGCACACTAAACAAGGGGCAAAGACTTACAGAAAAGATGGAGTCAAGCTTGCGGACATTGCTCAGTCAGTGTGGCTGCTTTCTGCTTTTCTTTTCCTTTGCTGGTCAAGAAGCCCCAGCACATTCCCTTCTTTGACGGTCAAAGAGCAGTGTCCTGGCTACCAGGCTTTTGTTTTCATAGCATCATCGCATGGGCAGCTACTTTGTCTCCATGAAGGCCTCCATAAGGCTGGACACAGACTTCTTGACCAAGGGAACTGTATGGGGAAGAATCCAAAATGTCCCTAATAGTAAAAGCCTGACATTTTTGAGGATATATATGCATATGCATATATACATATATAATTCAATGTTTACTATATAACAGCATATATAAACATTAAATTTTATATATATACACACACATTTATATTATGGTTAGCCCAAGAAGAGCCATATTTATTGAGCCTCCCCTCCCCTGGTTACACCAATTAGCCAATAGTGTCAGACTGTGAAGTCGAGCTCCGACCAATGGATTGAAATGCAGCCACCGCCTACATCAGAGATGAACGTAAAAGACCATCTCGGCTAAGCACGTCACTTGCCTGGTTTGAGTTCTGGTACACCCTATTTGCAAAATGAAATTGCCTTCTAAGTTTTTGTTGTTGTTGTTGTTGTTTGTCTTTTGTTTTTTTGTTTTTGTTTGCTTTGTTTGTGTCTTTTTTCATGTGTCACCGTGTCTCAAATATTTAGGAGTCGTCTCAGATGTCAAATCTATCTAGAAGAGTCTCTAGACTTCTTCCTTCAAGCGAGGGATGCCCCACCTCCATTGTGGTCTCCAGTGAGCCACATGCTTTCAGATTCATCAGTGATCCCAGCACAGAAAGAGTCTTGGCAGTTTGGAGAAGGCCCAAGGAATTAACAATGGTGACCAGGAAACCTTTGCGCACAGGACCAAAGTATGAAATGCAAAAAGTGGCCTAATACTCCTTGGGGACTGGATTATCCTGGAGGATGTGTGAGAGAGTGAATTAGACGTGTAACTGGTGTGAAGTGAGTGTGTAGTCTTGATCCATGGATACATGAGTGTCCTTGTTGAGTGTGGTGGTCTGAATAGGAATGACCCCCATAGACTCATGTGTTTGAATGCTTGGCCCATGGGGAGTGGCACTATTAGGAGGTGTGGCCTTGTTGGAGGAGGTGTGGCCTTGTTGGAGGAGGTGTGGCCTTGTTGGAGGAGGTGTGGCCTTGTTGGAGGAGGTGTGGCCTTGTTGGAGGAAGTGTGTCACTGTGGGGGCGGGCTTTAAGGTCTCCTATACTCATTACACCCAGTGTGGCACATAGCCTCCTTCTGCTGCCTGTGAATCTGCATGTATACCTCTCGGCTTCTTCTCCAGCGCCATGTCTGCCCGTATGCTGCTGTGTTTCATGCCATGATGATAATGAACTAAACCTCTGAAATGATAAGCCAGCCCCGATGAAATGTTGTCCTTTATGAGTCACCGTGGTCATGGTGCCTCTTCGCAGCAGTGAACCCCTAACTGAGACAACGAGTTCTGACTGCTAAGAAGTGCCTAACACAGAACACTAATCCAAGAGGATATCGATCAGAGAAAGACGAAGCCATCAAAACCTGTGTTATAGGTGGCTGAGGGTCTTAATTGGTTACTTGAGTGCAAGAAACTTTTATTATGTGGGGTTAAAAATCTGATAGGTAGCTGGGCGTGGTGGCACCTGCCTTTGATCCTAGCACTCAGAGAGGCAGAGGCAGATGGATCGCTGTGAGTTCGAGGCCAGCCTGGTCTACAAAGTGAGTCCAGGACAGTCAAGGCTACACAGAGAAACCCTGTCTTGGAAAACAAAGCAATAGAAAACAAAAACAAAAACAAAAAAAAACCCAAACAAATAAAAAACTTTGATAGGGTTTACACCTATGAAGCCAGGATGGGAAATAATTAGCTAAAAGGATCTAAAGAAATGGATTCCTCAGAGGCCCACCCATTGCCATGCAGAGGACACCCATAGCCCTGTAATGGGAGACACTACAACGTGCAAGGGTGTGGTAGAGAGATGGGAAGAAGAAGTGGAACAGTTTGGCCACCATGAAGAGAGGCAGGCCTGGATATGCAAGGGTGGAGAAGAATAGCCTGATGTGAGTAGCCTGCCTTGCCACCTGAGGCCATGGTGGAGTCCCAGCCACCGTGAGCTATGCCTGGGTCCACAGACATGCAGCACCAGCAGGTCTGTGCCAATGTCTGTGGCTCATAGATCCACCAAAGGCCATGGGATATCCCTGGTCTGGGCTTCCACCTGGGACCCTGTTAATGTTCAAGGGCCGTGTAGAGCCGGCCCTGACTCTCACTGGCTGCAGGGCTAGGGAAAGGGGGTCACCCTCCACCTCACCTGAGCAGCACAGTAGAGCTGGGTGTGGGTGAGCCATCTCCAAGGGCATGGGTGCCGGAGAGCACCCTACAATATTGGGTAAGCTAGCCGGGGCAGCGCTGGAGAGCTCACCCTGGTGGTGAGGGTGTGGGAGAGCTGGCAGGCCGACCAATTCAGCTACTACCTGGGCCCAGATGCAGGGTTGGCCCACCCCACCATCTGCCCCATCTATGAACTGCTAGAACATGCTAAGGGGCCGGTCCTGTAGATCCTAAGCTGCAGGATCTCCATGACACAGGGCAACCACAGGATGTCAGAGAGGAGCCCTGGGGCAGATCCAGTACTGACAGCGCAGCAGAAGCCAGAGGCCTCGAACCAGACCAATGAATAACTCATTGCAACGAACATTTGCACGTAAAGATGTGTGGACAGAACGGTGTACTGTGTGACACGCTGTGACACTACAGCTTCCACAACGAGAATTTTGTGTTCTTATTTTTGGGCTTTGTTGCTGTTGTTTATTTTTTTATCTGCTTTTGTTGGGGAAGGTGCCAAGGGCACAGGTTGGACATATGAAGGGATGGGAGGCAAGTGAGATTGGGGTGTGGGATGTGAAGTTGACAAAAAAAATCACTAAAAAAAAAAAATATATATATATATATATATTTTTTTTTTTTTTAATTATAAACTAAAAAGAAATGGATTCCCTCAAACAGGGGGTAACCAAATTCTCTTACCAAAGCAGAGGCCTTCCTACTACACTCAAAGATGCGTACTTTCTCATACCACGCCATGCTTGGCTGAGACAAACAGCACCGAGGTCACTTTATTTTCTCCATGTGCTCCCATGTGTGGACACGGAGCACACCTTCTGCTTCCTGCATGGGACTCCTTTCCAAGCAACATATTATACACAGTAGCTAAAAGGGGGGGGGCATGAAAATGAAACCCAGAGGCTGCCGCTTACAGTAAGACATATAGATTCCCTTTTCTTGGTGCAAGGCCATGGGATTGTTAACCTCTATTTCTCCATTGTTGTTGTTGTTGGTTTTTTTTGTTTTGTTTTGTTTTGTTTTGTTTTGAGGCAGAGGGATGACCTATATTCCTAGGCCGCATGCACTGTCTTTTCCTATATCCGTGCTAAGCTAACTTGGTTTCTTAGTTTTTTTTTTTAGAAAAGGGATCTCGATTTCCTAGGGTCTCCATCTCCTGATGTGGACCCAGGCTCTCTCTCCCAGACTCTTTCCCTTGAATCTTCTCAGCCTTCCCTTCTAGCCTATTTTTATCCTTTGTGTGAACCACTAACACACAGAAATATTGTCTGCCAGCAACCTCCAGTTGCTACGCTGGGCTGAGGATCAAGTAGGCAGTTTTAACTTCCTTCTTGTCTTTCATTCGCGCCTCTCCCAGCTTACTCTCACTCCTATTGCAGCCTGCTTGCAGAAGCCTCTCCTCTTATCCTACCTCGCTGCCTCTCAGAGCAGACCCCAGCATTCTCCCTCACTCCTCCCCACCACCCCACTTACCCCTTTCTACTAGCCCATCTCTATTCCTTTATGTCACCCAGTAAGCCACAGGAGTCCTCTCTACCAGGTACCACCAGAGCCACCACATTTGCCTGGGATTCAGAGAAGGGTAACAGCAACCAAAAAATGTAACACCCACCCCCCATAAAAACAAGTCCAGGTATCAATACCAAGAAATGCCCCCCCAAAAAAACATAAATATAGATACATAGATGCTAGCATAAAAACACAAACATTGATAGCAAGACAATATGGCTCCACCAAGCCAGTAATTCTAGTACAGAAGACCCTTAAAAACGTAATATAGCTGAAGCACAAGACAGGGGCTTCAAAATAATAATTATGAATATGCTCAAGGACCTTAAAGAGGATACGAATACTTCAACTAAATCCAAGAAAATGCAAAACATTGTAATAAAATCATGAAAATTATTCAAGATATGAAAGTAGTGTTTAACAAAGAAATTTTCAGGCTAGGTGTGGTGGCACACACCTTTAATTCCCAGCACTCGGGAGGCAGAGGCAGGTGGATCAATGTGAGTTCAAGGCCAGCCTGTTCTACAAAGTGAGTCCAGGACAGCCAAGGCTACACAGAGAAACCCTGTCTCAAAAAAGAAAGAAAGAGAAAGAAAGAAATTGTCACTGACAAAAACCCAAACTGAAATAAAGCTGGAAATGAAATATTTAGGATGCCAAACAAACAAAAAAAAAAAAACCTCACCAACAGATTATAACATGAAAAAGAGACCTCAGATGTTAAGGACAAGGTAGAAGAGATGGATAGTTAGTCAAAGGTAAAACACAGGTACAAAACATCCGGAAAATCTGGAACATTATGAAAAGACCAGATCTACAACTCATAAGGATAGAGGAACAAGAGGAAATCCAGCTACAAAGTGATAGGAGGAAATTTCCCCTATGTAAAGAAGGAAATTTCCCCTATATAAAGAAGGAAATGCTTATCAAGGTGCAAGAAGTACACAGAACACCAAAAGCCCCTGCTAGGGAACCTACAACAACACAACAGTCAAAACACTAAATGTTCAGAACAAAGAATATTAAAAGCTGCAAAGGAAAATGGCCAGTAAAATATAAGTGCCGGCACATTATAACAACACCTGAATTCTTACTGAAGACTCTCAAAGGGGCCTGGTCACTCTACAAGTAAGTCCAGGGCAGCCAAGGCTATGCCTTGAAAAACCAAAAACAACAACAGCAACAAAATTAACATATGCACCAGAAAGGGCACCCAAGTTTATAAAGAAACACTACTACAGACAGCTAAACTCACATATTGACCCTCACACTGTGATGATGGGTGACATCAATCTCCTACTCTCACAAACAGACAGGTCATCCAGTCAAATCTAAATCATAGGGACATATTTTTAAAACGTTTATTCCACCAAATTGCAAAATCTGAAAAAAAATGGATAATTTTCTTCATACCTATTACCAACAGTAAATTAAAATCAGATAAGAAATTTAAACAGAGCTATAACTCCTAGTGGAATAGAATCAGAAATTAAGTCCTCCAGCCAAGAAACAAGCCCAGGGCTAGATAGTTTTAGTGAAAATTCTACCAGGATTTCAAAGAAGAGTTAATGCTGATACTCCTCAAAGTAGTCCCCAAAATAGAAACAGAAGGAACATTGCTCAATTCTTTTCACGAGATTGCAATTACCCTGATACCTACACCACACAAAGACCCAACAAAGAAAGGGAATTACAGACCAATTTCCCTTATTGCTGTATTATTAGTAGTATTTAATTTTGATTTATATGATTACTAAATGCAGCAGTTATTACTTAAGCTCATATTATAGAAATAAATGGCACAGAAACCTTTAATATTTTTAATATGGCTTAAACATTGGGGCTGCAGATCTTTTTTTTTTTTCATTTTTTATTATTAATTTATTCTTGTTACATCTCAATGGTTATCCCATCCCTTGTGTCCTCCCATTCTTCCCTCCCTCCCCTTTTCCCCTTATTCCCCTCCCCTATGACTGTTCCTGAGGGGAATTACCTCCCCTGTATATGCTCATAGGGTATCAAGTCTCTTCTTGTTAACCTGCTGTCCTTCCTCTGAGTGCCACCAGGTCTCCCCCTCCAGGGGACATGGTCAAATGTGAGGCACCAGAATACGTGAGAAAGTCATATCCCACTCTCCACTCAACTGTGGAGAATGTTCTGACCATTGGCTAGATCTGGGTAGGTGTTTAAAATTCACCACTTGTATTGTCCTTGGCTGGTGCCTTAGCTTGAGCGGGACCCCTGGGCCCAAATCTGCCTATCATAATGTTCTACTTGTAGGTTTCTAGGACCCTCTGGATCCTTCTACTTTGCTATTCTCCCATGCTTCTCTCATCTAGAGTCCCAATAGGATGTCCTCCCCTCTGTCCCAGTTTCCTGGTAAGTAAAGGCTTTTGTGGGACATGCCCCTTGGGCTAGTATGCAGATATAAGTGAGTATATACCATTAAAGTCTTTCTGCTTCTGAGTTAACTCACTCATTATGATCATTTCTAGCTCAATCCATTTATCCACAAATTTCGGGAATTCCTTGTTTTTAATAGCTGAGTAGTATTCCATAGTGTATATGTACCACAGTTTCTTTATCCATTCTTCTACTGAGGGACACTTAGGCTGTTTCCATGTTCTGGCTATTATGAATAAGGCTGCTATGAACATGGTTGAGCAAATTTTCTTGTTGTGTGCTGGAGCATCTTCTGGGTATATTCCAAGGAGTGGAATAGCTGGGTCTTGAGGAAGCCCTATTCCCATTTTTCTGAGATAGCACCAGATAGATTTCCAAAATGGCTGTACTAGTTTGCATTCCCACCAGCAATGAAGGAGTGTTCCTCTCTCCCAACATCCTCACTAGCATGTGGTGTCGCTTGAGTTTTTTATCTTAGCCATTCTGGTGGGTGTAAGATGGAATCTCAGAGTTGTTTTGATTTGCATTTCCCTGATGACTAAGGAGGTTGAGCATTTCTTTAAGTGTTTCTCGGCCATTTGATATTCCTCTGTTGAGAATTCTCTGTTTAGTTCCAAGCCCCATTTCTCAATTGGGTTATTTGGTTTGGTGGTGCTTAGTTTCTTGAGTTCTTTATATATTTTGGATACTAGACCTTTGTCAGATGTAGGGTTGGTGAAGATTTTTTCCCAGTCCGTAGGCTGTCGCTTTGTTCTCTTGACAGTGTCTCCAGCCTTACAGAAGCTTCTCAGCCTCATGAGGTCCCATTTATTAATTGTTGACATTAAGGCCTGGGCCGTTGGTGTTCTGTTCAGGAAGTTGTCTCCTGTGCCAATATGTTCCAGGCTCTTCCCCACTTTTTCTTCTAAGTGACTTAGTGTCTCTGGTTTTATGTTGAGGTCTTTAATCCACTTGGATTTGAGTTTTGTGCAAGGTGACAAATATGGGTCCAGTTGCATTTTTTTACACATAGACCTCCAGTTAGACCAGCACCATTTGTTGAAGATGCTATCCTTTTTCCATTGAATGGATTTGGCTTCTTTGTCGAAAATCAAGTGACTATATGTGTGTGGATTCATATCTGGGTCTTTGATTCAATTCCACTGATCAACCAGCCTGTTGCTGTGCCAGTACCAAGCTGTTTTAATTACTATTGCTTTATAGTACAGTTTGAGATCAGGTATGGAGATTCCTCCGGAGCACCTTTTATTGTACAAGATTGTTTTAGCTATTCTGGGTTTTTTGTTTTTCCATATGAAGTTCAGAATTGAACTTTCAATGTCTTTAAAAAATTGTGTAGGTATTTTGATAGGGATTGCATTAAATCTGTAGATTGCTTTTGGTAGGATGGCCATTTTTACTATGTTAATTCTCCCAATCCATGAGCAAGGAAGATCATGCCATCTTCTCAGGTCATCTTCAATCTCTTTCTTCAGAGTTTTTAAATTTTTTTCAAACAAGTCCTTCACTTGCTTAGTTAGAGTGACTCCTAGATATTTTATATTGCTTGTGGCTAATGTGAAGGGTGTGGTTTTCCTAATTTCATCCTCTGCAAGCTTGTCATTTGTGTATAGGAAGGCTACAGACTTTTTTGAGTTAATTTTGTATCCAGCTAATTTGCTGAAGGTGTTTATCACCTGTAGGAGTTCTCTGGTGGAATTTTGAGGGTCGCTTATGTACACTATCATATCATCTGCAAATAGGGATAATTTGACTTCCTCTTTTCCATTTGGATACCCTTGATCTCCTTTTGTTGTCTTATTGCTCTGGCTAGGACTTCGAGTACTATATTGAAGAAATATGGAGAGAGTGGGCAGCCTTGCCTAGTTCCCAATTTTAGAGGAATTTCCTTGAGTATCTCACCATTTATTTTGATTTTGGCTATTGGCTTGCTGTATATAGCCTTTATTATGTTGAGGAAAGTGCCTTGTATCCCCGATCTCTCTAAAACTTTAAACATGAATGGGTGTTGGATTTTATCAAATGCTTTCTCTGCATCTAAAGAGATGATCATGTGGTCTTTTATTTTCAGTTTGTTTATATGGTGGATTACATTGATGGATTTCCGTATATTAAACCATCCCTGCATGCCTGGAATGAAGCCTACTTGGTCATGATGAATGATATCTTTGATGTGTTCTTGTATTCGTTTTGCAAGTATTTTATTTAGTATTTTTGCATCGATGTTCATAAGAGAAATTGGTCTGAAATTCTCTTTCTTTGTTGAGTCTTTGTGAGGTTTAGGTATCAATGTGACTATGGCCTCATAGAATGAATTTGGTAATATTCCATCCATTTCTATCTTTTGGAGTAGCTTGAAGAGTATCAGTATTAGCTCACCCTTGAAGGTCTGGTAGAATTGGGGCTACAGATCTTAACCCCCTGAGAGACCTTGTTATCTCCCAGCCACACATCCCATCCAAAATTCCCATAAACACTTGCACATGCTCCGTGTGGACTTCTCTCTGTCATGCCGATCCTCACAGTAAGCTCCTGCTGCTCACATGCTTCTTACTCACGCTAACCCATGGCAACCTGCTCCTCTCTCCTCCCTTTCTCCTCTCCTGAATGCCTCTCCCCGTGATCCTCCTGCCCTCCAAGCCCACCAACCCTCCCTCTACCTACCTGTCTTTTACCCAGCCCAGGTATAGAGAGTTTTATTTGCAAATCAGGGATAATTTGGGAGGCAGGGTTACACAGCATCACTTGGCGCATGTGAGCATCTGATCGTAGAGCTGTAAACATCTTGGAGGACAGGCAATTAACACTTGAGTATACACTAGTTCCATTTCAAGCACAATTCCCTTTTCAGTCTAATTTAAAAGGCTAATTTTTAAACTACATACAGTAAGAACAATTATGAAATAATCTGGGAAAGTGTTAGGTACGACTTACTTATATATACCATATCCAGCCCATAATCATCTGGCAATGAAAAGAGAGGGCAGCAGGGCACAAGGTGGCTGGAAAGGGCGGGACCTTTACAGAAGAGGAAGGAGGTGGATGGAAAAGAAGGTGGGAACTGGTTAAAATAGCAATAAGGGTGTCTGAAAAATACATAAGGGATAATATTAAGTGTTTGCCTATAAAACACACAATTCTATGCAAATATATGTAATTTCAATGAACTTTTCTCCTATTTCCTGGTAATGCCCCTCCCTCCAAGAGCCAAAGATCACCTAACGAAAACCTCAAGAGCAGACACGAGAGACCAAAGAACTCTAATTATAACTAAGAAATGTTCTCTCTGGAGCACACTCAAAAGAACCAAACAAACGCGAAGTTACAAAAGACCCAGAGAAAGGTCAAATCACTCTACGGGAATTCTCGTTTGCCCCTCAGTGGATCCCTCAACAGAAACCGTACAGACCATAATATCACATGAAGATCATTTTAAGTCACACAAGGAATAAAAAAGGATAATACTGTACAGTAAAGGTATTCTTCACAAGTGAGTGAGAAATAAAGACTTTCCAAAAATAACAAAAACTGAAGAACTTCATCACCTACAGTCTAGATTTAATATAAATGCTTAAAGAAATGTTGCATTGGATTTGCCTGGTGGCGCATGCCCTTAATCACAGCAGAGGAAAGAAAGAAAGAAAGAAAGAAAGAAAGAAAGATAGAAAGAAAGAAAGAAAGAAAGAAAATACATTTAGAACTGAAAAGATAGTAAATACCATCATAAAAACACAACATGTTGAAAACACGTCTCCTTACTTTGATTTTCGTTTTCTGTTTGGAGGATTAGTTTGGTTTATTTATTCTGAGAGAGAGAGTTGGAGGACCCTGCTGTTTGAGGTTGCAGTCCTCCCAGTCCAGATAGCCTTTCTGAGCTAGATGGGGGCCTCCTACTCCCTGCCTGACCTCATCTGCAGAGTGTCTTTAGGCACAGATGCCCTAACCATATCTGGTATATGGCCTTTGGCACAGTTCCCTGCTAGCTCTCCCCTCCCTGCGCTTATAGGATAATTAAGTACTGTGCTCTATACTGTGCTGCCAAATGCAAATTAAATCCCTAGCCTAAACCAATTATGTGCACCTATCCTGGGAACCCCCACTGACTCTTCAACCTTTGTTCATCCTGAATAAAGTTGAGCTATCTTAAGGAAGTGGTTCCCCAACGTCAATCCCTGGAACTTGCAGGCCATGCAAATCCCCTGTTCCTTGCCTCTGTTCCCTTGTTCCTGAGGACTGATGGCCAACGATCTCAGGAATGAGGGAGAGCCACAAGAGAGCATAAATGTGGTAGCTAGAGAGGTGGAATCTTTCCCACCTCTGGTTCTTCACTGAAGATCTCGGTACTCTGTTTTCCCCAGAGCACAAACCCTGTGCCTTGGACATAAGTCAGCCCACAGTACACTAACTGCAGAATCTCTTGAGAGATGGAAGAGCCTCCCAGGTCTCAAGGGCTGCAATGCCAGGAGTAGCCAGCAGAGGACGAACTACATGAGCAAGGAAAGCTGCCAAGTACAAGAAGATGGGCAAAATGCAAGGAAATGGGGGAAATGATGCAAATACATTGTATTTTAAAAAATTAAATAAGGGGGCTGGAGAGATGGCTCAGTGGTTAAGAGCACTGCCTGCTCTTCCAAAGGACCCGGGTTCAATTCCCAGCAACCACATGGCAGCTCACAACTGTCTGTAACTCCAAGATCTGACACTCCCACACCAACAGACATAAAATAAAATAAAATAAAATAAAAATTAAATAAGGACTGGAGAGATGTCTCAGTGGTTAAGAGGGCTGCCTGCTCTTCCTAAGGTCCTGAGTTCAATTCCCAAAACCACATGGTGGCTCACAACCATCTGTAATGGGATTTGATGCCCTCTTCTGGCCTACAGGTGTACATGCAGGGAGAACACTACACATAATAATAAATCTTTCAATAAAATGAATTAAAATTTAAATAAAAATTTAAAGACCCAATAGTGGAGCAGATCCGCCAGACAGAGGAAGAAGGGGAAACAAAACTTAACCAACACACAAAGCCACCAAACCATGGAGATGAACAACAGAGGAAAAGGGGATGAAACGGCACAGAAAACAGGCAGAAAAAAAAGGACAGTATAACAGGAACATGCTGATGCTTATCAATAGTAATCGTGAGAGATTTCTGGATGCAGCTGGCTGATGAGAAGCTGTGTCCGTGTGATATCATGCGTGAGAACTCACCAGTTACTGAAGGATAAACTCTATTTCCCAACAGAGAGGGGAGCCTCAGGAGTCATGAAAGAGGTGGACAGACAGATGAAAGCAGGAAAGGGAAAGAGTGAGCAGAAGAAACGAGGAAGAAAAAGAGAAAGGGGGAGGAGGAAAAAGAGGGGGAGGGAGGAAAGAAGACGAAAAAGACAAGGAGGAGGAAATAGAACGAGGAGAAGGAGCAGCCTCTGCCACCGCCGCCGCCGCCGCCGCGGCCGCCACCACCACCACATCCTCCGCCGTCGCTCGTGGCTCCGGTTCTTGCCAATGTTTAATCCTCAGAGAAAGGCACCATGGTAAACCTGGTGAAGAAAGAGTGACAGCCCTTGCTTCTGTGAAAGCTCAGATTCCCCACACGTGTTCTAGGGAGTTGGGACATTTGGTATGACAGTCGCTTCCCCTGTGTGACACGTCAACACTGACCATTAAATGAACTTTTTTTTTTTTTTTAACTCTCCATATGCCAAGGGTTAGTTTGAGAGAGCTATGCGATAGCTACTCTGGGACCGTCACGGGTTCAGGCAGCCTAGGAGCACAGTCTCTGCGCTGGAGAGGACCACACACAGCCTAACTGCGGGGATGGAGACAAGAAGAGACTTAGAAGCTCGGGTGGCGGGAGGCTCAGGTTATGGCGAGCATGGTTGTTGCTTTTCCTGCCATCCGAGATGAGCAATACTTCCTAATCCCACAGAGATGGGCAGCCTCTGGTCTACAGTGATCTGACTGCGTGGGCTGTGCGGCTTCTATGCATGGTCGGCCACAGGTACATCTGAGACCGCAGACGCTCAGGGGAACAGTCCTCATCATCTCCTTGGCCTCTTCCCATGCACGGGGTTTCTGCTAGGTGGAATCTGAAAGCAGCCAAGCTGGATATTCATCGAAGATCGTGGTACTCTGTTTTCCTCAGAGCACAAGCTCTGGCCTTGGACATAAGTCACCAGTGGTATACGAACTGCAGAATCTCTTGAGTGATGGAAGAAAGTGCAGATTCCCACGGGCTGCAATGCTAGAAGTCTCCAGCAGAGGGCGCTGCTACATGAGCAAGAAAAGCTCTGTGGGAGGAAAAAAAGAAAACAACAACCCTTGACCCATTTTGGATCAGAACCAGTGCCCAGGGGGAGAGATAAGATACTTTTGCCACAATTGACTGCTCTCTTCATGCCTGCTTGTTTCGTTTTGTGATGTGCTGGGTCTCATCTGGGATGTCTGATTTGATCCCGGGTTTGGAGCTATCCCTGTGGGCTCTGCACACACACACACAACAGGGTAGTCCCTCCTCACAGAACCTGTCTCCAGCCAACAGTTCGATAGTGAAAGACATGGCCCCACAAGCTCCTCCCACTTCTGTAAATGTTGACAGCACCTCAGTTGTACTTTATGGTTGCAGTGATTTTAAGAAGGTAGAGAGAGCAAATTCTTTTTAAATTCACTTGAGAATTTCACAATGAGACATTGTATTTGCCTCCAGCCCTCCCTCTCCGCCCCCCCCCTCCAGCCCGCCCAGCATCTGGCCACCCCTTATTGAAATCCCGGCCTTTTATTATGGTGATGCATCTATTTAGTCATCTTGGATTCAGGCTTCTGCAGTCTTTCCTCCACCTCTTCCACAGTCTTCCCTGAGGCTGAGGTGTAGGCGGTGTCTTTTCTGTGCTCCCTTTGGGGCTGGAAACCTCACAGTGACTTATTCTTTACATGTGGGGCAGCTGTGCATCTCTCTGATAGCCTCTGTTTACCCCAAAACCAAGCTTCTTTGCTTAGGGCTAAGAGCCACGTTTATCTCTAGTGTGAAGAGAGTGTTGAGAGGCAGTTGGAACCTTCATTCCTTTAGTAATAACATTTCAGTAACATGCTCTCCTCTAGGATCTATGAGCTCCCCAGCTATGGGCTCACAGCCAGGTTTACAGCTCTGGGCACGAGTTCCCAACAACTGAATGGGCGTTAGGCCCAATTAGAGACACTGATTATATGCAAGATGAAAGTTGTGTTCGTGTGCCGCTTAGGGACACTGTGCAGATCCAGCCGTTGCAGCTCTCGGGCTTTAGAGCTCCATGGAATGGGTCGTCATTGTCCTCCCTTGGCAGCTTGCCCGGTGCCGTCCAACACTATGAGAGGCAGAGGCTTCCGGGTCCTTGTGTCCTCCACGTGCTGTGACTGGTGTGGAGTCTTCAGCAATGGAGAATTAACCTCGTGTTCTGCAGCCAACCAAGGACAACAGCAACAGCTTCTATTGCTTCGGTGGTCTGCTAAACACTCCAGTGAACAGCTTAAAGGGAGGAATCCCTGCTGCCACTGGGGATTTTGTTACTCTTCGGTTCTAGAGACCAGGAAAGCATTATCTCATCACATGGAGGCAAATTCACTGAAATGTCTGCTTATATGCACACACACACACACACAAACACACACACACACACACGTTGTACACACATACACACACTTATCTATACACACACATATATGCACACACACACACACTATAAATCAGCTTATAAAGTAGTAGTGTCCTTACGGCTTCTCCAAGCATCCTTAGCGTTGTTTACCCCTCAGTCCTCTCCCCCTCCCCCACATTAGCCTCCCAGCTGAGGTCCCTCGCTCCTTTTCCCTCTTTCATTGTACCTGTGTCCCACTGTCCCCTTCTCTAGAGCGCTTTCCCACCCACCCCTCGCCCAGTGCTCCCTTTCTTCTTTCCTGGCTTCTACGGGTTATTTCAAGCCATAGAATCAAAGCTGGAGCTTTGGATCCCAGGCTTGGAGGGATGGCCAGGCAGACACGAATGCCTGCTACTCTTGCAGAGGGCCTGGGTTTGTTTCCAGCATCCACACGGTGGCGCACAAATGCCTGTAACTCCAGGCCTAAGGGTTCTGATGTCCCTGCTAAACTCCATGTGAAAAGTCAGGTACAAGATACCTACAATACACATAAACCCTAAAACGAAATGGGAGTTTATATCATGTTTATTTAAAGCTTAATGCCTTTTCCTTTGCTCAGGGCAACCAGCTTGTTTCTAAAATGGAAAGCATTCTCTCGGGAAACAGGTAGTGGCCGGGCCTATACATCCGGTGCCATAGAGCCTAGAGAATGACATTTACAACTACACAATCTTGTCTTGATTTCAGTATGATGATAATTGTATGTTCATTGTTAATGGTGATGTTATATTTTGTCTTTGAAAGAGGTCAAAGTGAAGCAAACCTGGATAAAAGAGAGACTGCTAACTTAAGTCAGTCTATGTTTACATAAATTCAAACTGCAGAACAGATAGTTAACTTATATTGATAATCCCACTACATGGGAATAGCTCTGAGACTGGCTGAGGCATGAATGTCTATGCGTAGCCAAAGCTTCTTGTTGGTTACAGAATCCCATGATATATTATAGGATGCCACTCTTCATATGGCATGAATGGAGATTTGCAGATGTCTGTCTTCTGCTCATACAAAGAGCAGAGAACCAGCCTTAATTGTTCTGTGCATCCTGCACACCTGGTAATATTCATAGTTTTAGGCCTGTACAATGCTTATGAGAAATTATATGTTTTCAGATTAATACAACTGGACACTGATGCTGGATCAGACCTGACAGGATTCATTCCTCCAGCATGCTGAGACGCTGACATCCTGCATCCTTCATGTTCCAGCCCCAAGTGCTTTGGTTGCTGCTCTTCATCAGAAAAAGACAGCTTCAAAGACAGCTCCTGATCCAAAGTGGTCCAGCATTTCAGACTGTCCCACACAGGACTTATACCAAGCCTGGAATTCCTCAACATTTAGAGACTGGACCACAAATACTATTCCTAGCTTATGTAACTATATTTTTTCCAATTTTATTTGGGCTGCTACATAGGTATCATTCGCCCCAAATCAGCCTGAAGAAACTTTAAGAGAAAGATGGCCTTTTGGGTAGGTTTTTGGTTGCTTCTTGGGCTGTACATGTATATTGTCAATGAGAGTTGGTTAAAGGTTATTATTGGTCTTATTCAGAGAGAAAACAAGGTTAGACTCAGGGACTTCTCTCTTTTTCTTTATCTTTCTTTCTTAGGTGTAGAGGTAGGGTTAAAAAAAAAGAAAAGAGAATATAGAAATATATAGGGATGAGCCGGGCGTGGTGGCGCACGCCTTTAATCCCAGCACCCGGGAGGCAGAGGCAGGTGGATCGCTGTGAGTTCGAGGCCAGCCTGGTCTACAGAGTGAGTCCAGGATGGCCAAGGCTACACAGAGAAACCCTGTCTCAAAAAACCAAAAAAAAAAAAAAAAAAAAAAAAAAAATATATATATATATATATATATATAGGGATGATAAAACAAAAAGTAGATTATTGAATCTACTCTTCAACTTTTGGCCTTAATTGTTGCTCACAAATAAGGTTGATTTTTGTTCATTGATACAGAATTTTGTATATTAATATAAAATAAGTTTAATTTTGATACATTGAAATAGAATTCAAATTTAATACTATCCTTCACACATTATATTTCTACTCTAATGTGAGGTATTGTACACATACAACTCAATTAATACATGGTTTACTTCCAATACTCTGATAGTGCTATTGTAGGCTGTTTAGGATGATTAAGCAATGCAAGTCAATTGTTGGTCCAATTCATGGTCATATCGAGTATAGAAATATAGATTCTAGGTTTAACAGATAGGTATGATTCTACAGATAGAGAAGGCAAAATACTTAGATACAGTCTTCAAAAACCTCAGAGTCCTACAGAATATGGCATTTAAAAATGTTTTTATTGTTTTAAGGATTCTTTGACAATAAGACAGGTTAACACCTGGCAGTACCTAGTCTACCACAAAGATAATGATGAGCATCAAAGAACTTCCTTGTGGAGATGGCTTCAAATGTGGCAAAACAGCCACTGGATGAAAATGTTTCTACCACAGACAAAATTCTGCCTAAAATGGGCAAGCTTGGACACAGACAGAGTTTACAGCCAGACTCTGCCAAGACAGGGTAAGCAAATCCTCAATAGTTCCTGCTTCACAAATATGTCTGTCAGGTATATTGGGCCAGAAGGCTGAAGACGATGCAACGTTATACAGCGTTTTGGATGACCTGTCAAGCAGTAAACTGTCTCTTGTCGGTTTTTCATTTTGGAAGCTGCTAACCTGCACTTCCTGTTTACTCAGGTAATTAAATTTATTCCTTCTCAAGTCTCTGATAGGCTTGAAGACCAGATAGTTAGTTTTAAAATTAAGCTTAATTGTTTAGGAGAAGATACCCCAACCCACTTTTCTTTCATGGCCAGACTCGGCATCCTGACCATGTTTAGGCTACTGCATGCTGTCTCTACTCTGGATGCTTCCAGTTGCCTCTAGCTGTGCTTTCTCTCCCTCCTTCCCTCCCTCCCTCTCTCTCTCTCTCCCTCTCTCTCTCTCTCTCGCCCCCCCCCCCTTCTCTCTCATATCCACAATAAAAACCTTCCCCTCGACCATTCTGGGAATGACACTTGCCAGCAGTCCCCAGAGACTCCACCAGAGCGATTAACACACAATCAGCTCCCAATGCTCCTCGGAGATAAAAAGACTTCTCCTCCACCAACCTGCCTGAAGATCAGCATTCCTGGTACCCACAACCCCTGCTTCCCTTTATAAGCCCATTTTGCCCTTGAAGCTCAGGGTCACTCTCCTAACTTGCTGCATCAGGAAGGATTGTGATCTGAAGCTCTGAGGCTGTAATACAGGACGCTGTGTTTGTTGCATCGGTATCGAGTGCTGGTGGTCTTTTCTGGGGGGGGGGAGGTCTCGCAATCTGGGTGATCTCAGCATTACACTGAGCAACCTCGGTTCAAAGGTGTGGTCAAAGGGAAGGTATTTTATTGTAGATATGAGTACAGAGGTGGTGGCCCATGCCTTTAATCTCAGCACTTGGGAGGCAGAGGCAGCCAGATCTCTGTGAGCAAGTCCAGGATAGTCAAGGCTACCACAGAAACCCTGGCTGGAAAAACAAAAACAAAACAAACACACAGAAAGAGCACAGCTAGAGGCATATGGACGTATCCAAAGCAGAGAGAGCATGCAGTAGACTAAAACATGGTCAGGACACGGAACATGGCCATGAGAGAAAACGGAGGATGGGGGAGAGAGGAAGGGAAGAGAGCGAAGGCAAAGAGGAGAGCGCCAAGAGAGCAAAGACAGGGCCTGGCCAAAAGGGCAGGGTTATATGGGCATGGGGAGCTGAGGGGAGGGAAGCCCATGGGAAGATTAGAGTAGGGCCAGGGAGAAAGAGCTGAGAAGAGAAGAAGTACTGAGTGAGCCTGGAGGCTGGCATGAACTTCGGTATGCTAACAGGCACCAAGGTAGCCATTTGTCCTGCGTTTCTTTTGGACTGACAGCTACTACACAGGAAAATCTCTGAGACCTTCTGGGTCTGGCAGGTGAATGCTGGTGCTGTTTTGGGTAGCAACTGAAGATCCAGTGCTGTCCTGTGTGACAGCTGAGGACCGAAGACCTCTGCCTCAACAAAACCATCAAGGAGCCTAGGGTAGCCACCCAGGTGGAAGGGACGTCTCTGTTGTTTTATTTGATGTAGGGGCCATTTGGATTGTATTTCCTGCTTAAACTTATCTTTATCATGTCTCTGTGGGTGTTGATGGCCAGATACAGATTTCTCCGTTAACTAACAGCGAGCAGCCAGCACTCTTTTGTCTTCCTGTCTTGATGCCTCTCTCTTGCTCCTCTCGCAGTCATCTCATCCTCTTCTCCTGCTCCCTGGCCCCTTTCTTCTCATGGCCACATCCATTCTGTTGGCCATGATCAATGACTACTTTCTTTCTCTGCTCTTCTAGATGCTTCTGACTATCCCCTCCCTCATATCTACAATAAAAGCCTTCTCCTCAACCACACCTGGACAGTCATGAGCTCAGTTTATATAGTACCCACCCATAATTAAAATTGCCTTAATTTCTGATTTTCTTTGTCCTGTAAAACTACACACATATACGTATATGTATATATACATATATGTGTGTGTACATGTATGTCGATATATGTATCATGTGAAACTACCTCCATGTTGGAAAATGGAATTTGGGGTAACCTACATCTACATTCCCGGTTCTTGGTCACTCAAAACGCTTTCTCCACATTTTCATGCCCATGTTTTTCAAAGAAGAGACCCTCTTCCAGTAGGTGTCTTGGTCTTCTGGTTTTTACAATCTTTCTACCATCCCCCTTCCACAATGTCTTATGAGCCTTAAGTGCAGGGGTTGTGATGTAAATACAGTAGTTAATAATTGGGAGAAGACACTCCACGGTCAGTTGATCTATGCATTGTGACCGGTTCTGACTTTCTGCAATGAACTCTGGAGGAGGATGCTCTGACGTCATACTCCTAATGCCAAGCAGGTGTCTACAGTGTAGCCTGGATCCTGAGCCATGAGGACCACCGGCACATGGCTGCAGGTTCATTCACTCTTCAAAAGCCCTGCCTCTCTCCCTATACAGCCTCGCCCACACCCTTCTGCACGTGGGTCAGGTGGCGTGGCTTGCCCTTTCTGCACAGGCTGCAGGGGTCTTGATGTGGCCAACACCTTAGTCCACCTGTTCTGGGTAAGCTCAGTTTCAAGGGGCAGGAGTTAGCCAGGAGTTCCATCCGTCTGATGAGGAGCCTCCACCGTCCATCCCACCTGACTTTGTCCTGCCCTCCTCACTTCTCCATTGCCTTACCTCCCTTTGCGTGGCCTCGTGCTGGCCAAATATCTTAAATACCTCACTCCATCTTCAGTGCTCATACTCAGCGCTGGGTTCTCTCCTTGGTTTTCCAGTTCCACCGAGGCTGGCACTCGTCACTGTAAGGTGAGCGCCTGAGTGTGCAGGAGAGGGTTAAAGGTCTCCTGTGGACAGATACGGCCTTGTTTCCCACCTACCTGGGGCTGATCATTAACTTATTACTTATATATAAAGACCTGTCAGTGCTGGCAATGGGGACAGCGCTGCCTTACAGCCATGGCCACCACAGCAAGTGCCATTACCAGCACTGAGGGTTCAGAGTTGTCTTCGTTGTCACAGAACATCAATAATGCTGCTGACATCTCTGTCATTGTCATCTATTTTATGGTGGTGATGGCTGTTGGAGTGTGGGTATGTGGGCGCTCAGTGGGATTTCTGGGTGGACACTAAGAGTGCAGAGGAGAACATGTCACGTTGATGTGTGATTTCCAAGTATCATTGTCATTCTGCCTGCATAACCGGCTTGTGTGTGTAGGAATAGTGCTTGCAAGACCATCATTTGAGCACAGCTAGGGCTGGGTGCTTGCTCTGCCTGGCATGCCCACAACCTGTCATCAAAAAAGGAATTGCTGCTTCTGTTAGCTCATTTTAGTTACTTCCCTTTGTTGTTTATTCACTTTCTCACTGAGTGAGAAATTTAGACCATTTGTATTCTGTAATTCTCTCTTTTTAGTATCAAGTTTGAGGCTAAAAATTTTCTTCCAAAGACAGCTTTCAAGCCACATACTATGATTTCATGAGCTAAAATAAATACCAGGTTTTCAAGTATAATTTCTTGAAGTCCTCAGCTGCGCCATTATAAAACCATGATTTGTATGTTCCTCAAAACCTGATGCTGTGTCATTCTATGTAAAAAGGCATGTCTCTGGGGGGAGTGCAGAAATATCTGTCAGCCTGCTGAGTGGAACAGCTGGGGTGTGTAGGGGTGGGGGAGTCTCCTTGCTCTTGGATGCACCTGTGGTTTCTAACCTTCCAATGGTTTCCTTTCTGCTCAGGCAATGGTGAAGACGAACCGGAGCACTGTTGGAGGCTTCTTCCTGGCGGGTCGAGCTATGACTTGGTGGCCAGTAAGTGGATCCAAGGTTTCTGGAGATGTGCAGTGACTGACAAGTCATGGTGGTGGCACTTGCTTCTCTCTCTCTCTCTCTCTCTCTCTCTCTCTCTCTCTCTCTCTCTCTCTCTCTCACACACACACACACACACACACACACACACACACCCACACACACACACACACACACACACACACACACACACGAGTGGGACTTGGGGTTCCAGAAAGACTCTACCATATAATCTATTGAGAAAGCTTTAGTCTGGCCCGGGACACCTACCGCTTCAGTTCTATTACACTAGTTCTCATGAAAAACCTCCTTAGCATTTATTAGCTCCCTGAATTTCTCCTCTGCTCCCAACCGTGAGCGAATCCTGCTCCTCTCTGGGAGATGACCTTCTGGGACCACCCACATTGGCGTCATCTCCCTCCCTGATCACCCAAGTCCTGCCTTGGGCATCCTGTTCTTCTGTTCTGCACGCTTACTGACTGCAGCTGTGTTCACTGTGATAACGTTTACAATGATTCTCTTGGACCATTGTCCACCAGTATTTTCTTTCTGAGTTTTGGTGTACAGCTTCCTCAGCCAGTTTTTTTTTTTTTTTAATTGCAGTAGAGGCAGCATGTTCCTAGACCACATCAGGGTTAGGTTCGGTATAGAGTAAGTGCTTAGAATACGCTCCTTTCAACAGATATTCTGCCTTATTTAGATAACATAAAACTATCTGGTGAGGAAGGTAGGAACAGATTTCCTTGGGTTACACAGGCAACTAGGTGCTGCCTTCCTGCTACTCTTCTTGTGAAACATGTGATTCTCAACTAATCCTAGTCACAATCCAGCTCCACCCCTTCCTGACCCCAAACACTGCATACAAAGAGTGAATGTGAAGGATGCAGAACAGAGGCAAAGATGGTGCCACAGGACCCCATGTTCCAGTTTGGTTCCCAGGGCCAGTGCTGGTCTCTGACCAATGAGGGGGCGCTCTCTTTAAAGTCTCCAAACTTTAAAGACACAGAGCAGTGTGTGGAAAGGAGAACTAATGAGAGTGGGGCTATTCCCATGAGGAGAGAAATCCCCTCTGAGGAAACTTTGGAGTCTGTCACCAACTCAAGAGTCAAGTGCTGGCAGGAGATCTGCAAGTTTGGGCTCCACTCACAACACATACAGGGAAACAGCCATGTTCCCCTAAGATGGGCTCAGCAGGTCTTTCTGTTAAAGGCCTAATTGTTAAGTATCTGGTGCTTTAGAGGTTGGAGTCTCTTATGCACACACACAATGTGCCTCCAACACATGCACCTGTAGTCGGTATGCTGTGGCATATGAAACTGATGGCTGTGGTTCCTGTACAAGAGGATGGGACGCTGAATTTTAAATTCCACATAGTCCCAAATTTATACATCTTACTCTTCACATTAAAAATAAATTTTTTTATTAAACTATTCACAGTATAGGAAGTGTTCTTGGCTCACAGACCACAGAAGAGCTGGTAACCGGCTAGCGTTTGTCCATGCACGATTACTTGTTGCTTTTGCTCCCAGAAGCAGCGACTGAAACATCTCGACACCTTCCTGTTTCCTAGCGCTCTTGTTTCAGGCTTCTGAACCGAGCTTTGGTCTGATCCCTTGCCTTGCAGATGGGCGCCTCTCTGTTTGCCAGCAACATTGGCAGTGGCCACTTCGTGGGCCTGGCTGGCACAGGTGCAGCCGCAGGAATCGCCGTTACAGCATTTGAATCCCACGTAAGTGTCAGCAAATTCTTTTTTATTTTAAGTCAAATCCATGCCTCTGTATTTTCAACAAAACTTATCTCGGGGTTCCCTGGGTCTGTGTCAAATGTGCTCCTTTTGTTCTCCTTCTTATTTTCCCCTCAGGAGTCCACTCTTTGTAGCCTCGTTCTTTCCCTAGGCAGTTCTTCCTTCCAGAATGTCACTTTTGTGCAGTCCAAGCACAAAGAGGAGTGAGTGGCACATGACATGTTGGAAGGGGAACAGAGGAATGGAATTGACTGGACTAGAGCATGCACGTAGGCAATCCTCAGGAACCACTTTTGAAAGAGAGATCACACAGGAGGCCCACCCATCACAGACAAGAGTAGGGGCTGTTGGCATGTACCGTGAGGTTTTACAGATGCTTGGGCCAGGATGAGTAGGAACTCCAGTGAGCTCTGACTAGGCAATGGCAGTGTGGTATGGAATGACTGTTTTCAAAGATGGCGCGTCAAGCCTATGGGACCTCATGACTGACCTCCTAACTGTTCCATTGCCATTTTACAGAAAGCTCTATCCCTTAACCACACCCAGATTCTTAAGAATGAGGAACACGTCTTCTCTCCACGCACACCACTCTAGCACACAGCTGGGCGTGTGGTGAGGGTGTCATATGCAGTTCATGAGTGTTGTTTGAAAGAAGGAAAATCCCAAAGGTTCAATTTTACCAATAGGGACTCAAGAGCCAGATGCTGGGGTGAAAGACTGCTAGCTCAGAGAGGCAGAGAAAGCACCCGGTTGACCCGGTTCTGGGACTCAGCCCACGTCCCAGAAGGAAAAAAATTTCTCCACATAGTCTTGAAAACCCTTCAACTCAATGTCCCTCCTTTCTGTTTACAACTGGTCAGCTGGTCCCTCTATCTGACTCTTGACCTGTGGCTAATTTTATTTAATCCTATGTACAGAAATCTCTTGGATTGAAAGTGTGTGTTAGGGCTGAGCCACACTACAAGTTCATGTGGAGGTCAGAGCACTCTTTTCAGGATTCTGTCAGGTGGGCCCAGGAAGTGACCTTGGGTCACTTACAACTGCCTCTGCCTTTTCAATGCTAAAGGTTGTTTTGTTTTGTTTTTTCTATTTTTACCTCACAAATATCAGAACATACCCAGACTTTGGTCAGTTAAGCCTTGTGGAGTGGGATTTTTTTTGATAGTGCCATAAACCGTACAATGAAGACTGCTTCCATAGGCATGAAGAAAATGAACTATAACCCAATGAATACACTATTAGGTTGCAGACATCTAAGTTTTATTTATTTATTTGCTTGTTTGTTTATTTATTTTAGCTTTTGATGTTGAATTTCTTTATCCGGATGAAGCTCAGATCCTTCCTGCCCTTGACATGACAATGATAACTCTGCTGGTCATACCTGCCTCACTAGCTGTGGGAGAGTGTCAGTGCCGTGTGCAGATGCCATCAAATCTGCACTTTAATTCTGTGCTATATCGATAGCTCTACTAGATTTGGCAAGTCTTAAAGAGAACTGGGGGTGCTCTTCCCTTTCCAAAGGGCACTTTTCTCATTGCTTTGACACACATCTATGATTCTCCAATTTAAGTTCAATGCTTTGACAGAGGTTCTAGAATATTTTATTTTAGTCCAGCTCAACTCAAAACTCCTTATCTTGTGCTTGCCAAATATCAGATATTATATTGTGTAAATACTGTGTTAGACAGGAGCTAAGAGAAGTGGTTGTTTGTTGTTTGTTTGTCTTGAGATTCAGAGGTCAGAGGTCATAACAGAAGGCCACAGGCCAAACTCTCTTTAACTTAATGTTGCTCTTGGTTTGTTACAGTCGTTTCTCTTGCTGCTGATTCTGGGGTGGTTTTTTGTCCCCATCTACATCAAGGCAGGGGTGAGTACGTGACGCAGCTGTCACACAGTTACCAGCCTACTTGGTCTCCATGTTAAATATTCAAACCTGGCTGTACTAATGCTAATAACATACAGAAGGAAAAATATCAAATCGCTTGCCCACAGGGTCTCCCAATATAGAATGTGTTTGTCACTGGGTAAATTTAGTGGTGGCCCTGCCTAATGATCACTATGATAAATGTAAGCCTGAGCAGGGAGCAAAGCTGGAGTCACAGGCATGTTTCAAGAGAAATGGTGACCTGGCTTAAGTCTTAGGGGATATGGCTGGCTTCTTCAGGTAGAAAGACTCACTGATGGAATCCATATATGGAAGCTGAAAATCTTCCTTGTTGGAGTATTTGGAGGTCAGTTAAAATTAAAGCTAAAATGGCGAGTTCTGTGGGAGAAGAGTAGGGAGAAGTGCACGTGTCCGTAGGCACAGTGGGGTTCAGTTATGAAGGTCTCATGTGCATCCTTACCTGGGAAGAGGAATGAGGGCGATGGAAGAGGGGATGGGACAGAGAAAGCAGGAGAGGGAGACGGTCAGAGGATGCTATGTACACGGGCAGAACTGTCACAGCGATGGAAGAGGGGATGGGACAGAGAAAGCGGGAGAGGGAGACGGTCAGAGGATGCTATGTACATGGGCAAAACTGTCACAGTGAATACACCGCTTCATATAAGGAAAATGTGCTGATAAGAACGCAGTGATAGAGAGCCTGGAGAGAGATGGAGCAATTGTTAAGAGCACTGGCTGCTCCTGCAGAGAGCCCAGATTTGATTCTCCACACCCACAAGGTGACTACAACTATCTGTAACTCCAGTCCCAGTGACACCAACACTCTTTTCTAACCCCCTCAGGCACTGCACACATAGAGTACACAGACAGGAATGTAGGCAAAGACTCATACACACATAAAGTAAAAAATACAGTGAAATGAAGTTAATATATACTTAATATAATGGCTAAATTTTTAAAATGATTTTCTATTTTAAAAAGGTGTTCTAGGGTAAGAGAGATGTCTCAGTAGGTAAAGGCACTTGCTCCAAGCCTGACCACCTGAGTTCAGTCCCAAGGACCTGTGTGGCAGGACAGAAGCAACCCCTGCAAGTTGATTCTGACTTACACACACACACACACACACACACACACACACACACACACAGAGAGAGAGAGAGAGAGAGAGAGAGAGAGAGAGAGAGAGAGAGAGAGAGAGAGAGAGAGAGAGAGAGAGAGAGAGTTGATTCAGCTCCCCTCTGTCATTCTTGCTCCGTTGATGGAGGAACCATGCATTCTGGCCCCCAAATTTCAAACCTGAAATTATTCATGCTGCCTTTACTTCTAATCTGCTAACTGCCATGCCACAGGTAACTAAGACGTGGCTTCCCTTCCTCCCTGTTTCCTTCCTTGAGCCTCACAAGGGATTGTATGAACTTTTAATCATTATTTTTGGGACATGGTCTCATGTAGCCCAGGCTAGCCTCAAACTTGATGTGTAGCCGAGGAGGATGTTGAACTCCTGGTCTTTCTGCCCATGCCTCCTAAGTTCTGCAATTACAGGCATGTGCTACCATTCCTAGCCAAGGCTTCATGAGCATTAGAGAGAGAGAGAGAGAGAGAGAGAGAGAGAGACAGACAGACAGACAGACAGACAGACAGAGACAGAGAGACAGAGAGAGAGAGACAGAGACAGAGAGAGAGAGAGAGAGAGAGAGAGAGAGAGAGAGAGAGAGAGAGAGAGAGAGAGAAAGCCAGAGGACAGCCATGGGTGTCGTGCCTAAGGAACCATCCACCTTGTCTTTTTGAGGAAGGGCATCTTACCAGCCTGGAACTTGGTGATTAGGCTAGACTATCCATATAGGAAGTCTGAGGCATCTGCCATGTCTGCTTCCTCAGTACTAGATTACAAGCTCACACTACCATGCCCAGCATTTAACATCGGTGCCGTGGATCTAACTCACGTTCCCCTGTTTGCATGGCCAGCACTTCATTATCATCCCATCCCCAGATTGTGTGGACTTTTGATCAAGTCCATTGTCCAACCAGATGCCCAAGTGAAACTTCATAAAATAGGAATATCTGATCATGACCCTTGAATCCTTGAATGCCCTGCACCTCCCGTTTCCAATGTATTTAATTATTTTTCTATGTGTATGCATAGATATGTATGTATATTTGTATAGTGTGTGTGTGTGTGTGTGTATGTGTGTGTGTGTTGGTGCCTGTACTATGTACATGCAGAGATGAGCAGGTTGGTCAGGACAGAGAACTCTGGGAGAACCAATATGGCCACCCTGCTCTCTGGAAACATGGCTTAGGGGCCTTGTATGACTCTGAGGATGAGCAGTGAACAAACCACTGAAAAACCAAGTGGCCAGGTGAACTTTCTTCAGGATGGTTGTCTGAAAGCTTACACTGGATGAGGAGCCCCTCCCGTGCACAGCCACAGGTGGTGGCAACTTCATCTGTCCCTGATATCCCTGTTGAAAGAACGTGTCCTTGTTTTCAGAGCTCCTGCCCCAGGACACATGTGTGGATTGTGCTGTAGCCTGCCATCTCCTCAGGGCTCTCAGGTGGCAGCCAAATATTTTGCTGTACTGCAGTATTACTAGTAAAGTTTTCTTGTTGCGTGTCATCCGCTGAGTGATGCGGCAGGTTCTTTATCTGTACTTTTGTGCTACCCTTCTACTTTAGGAAAAGGGAAATTCAGAGACTGTCATTTGCTAACAGTCACGTGTGTGGTAAACAGCAGAGCCTGGAAGAGACTGTCATGCTGCCTCCAGTGCCTGAGTTCATCCCAGAATCGTCACTCTGCCAAGGAACTGTGTCTTTCCTGCCTCTGTACCCTCCTGATGTCGCACACGGTGTGCAACTGCAAATCTCACATCATCTCAATGCACTAGGCTCGGAGGTGAATCCCCGTTGCTGTCTCTCTCTGCAGGTGACGACCATGCCAGAATATCTCAGGAAGCGGTTTGGTGGGAAGAGACTCCAGATCTATCTCTCCGTCCTCTCCCTCTTCATCTGTGTGGCGTTGTCAATCTCGGTGAGTTCCCGGCCTCCTGGCTATGGAGAGTCCACAGTTGGCTTGTTGGGGCCAGCTGCTAGAATCAGAGACTGGTGTGCATCGACTGCTGATTGCTTCTGCCTTGCCCGCTGCACAGTCACTTTCGTTACAGTTTGGTTGTCAAACACTTGATCCAGGAGGGACGTGCTTTGTATCATTAAACCCACATGAGTTTGCCTTATCAAAGGCTGCACTTGCAAAACTGTATCATGAACGAGGATCAAAAGTGATTATTCCCTTGAAATTATCTCTGATGACAGCTGTCAGGATTTGAACTTTGGGCAGCACGTGCAGAAAGAAAGTGCCCTGTTTATCCTTACGTATCAATGTCCAATTAAACACCTGGGGTCACAGCCCGGGCACAGGTGTCAGTGCGAGGAGAGAACAGTTGCTTTCCCCGTTAGGCTGTCACTGTCATGAGAAAACCAGCTGCTGGCCTAGATGCTGCAGGCTTCCCTCAGCCCTGCGCACACTTTTACCCTTTACTGAGCTGAGATCGACATGAACAGAAGCCACCACACTCCAAGAGACAAGAGTGCCTACATTAATGCATGGCTACTTTTGAAGATATAAGCACAGCCAGGGAAGGTGTCAGTACCTGCCAGGGGGAATTGCAAATGGCCTTTCCTTTACCCAGTCCCTGAGGCTGGACCCTTAGTAGAAGCAGAAGAGCCTGCAGGGGCCTCGTGCTTCTGCCTTGTCCACTGCACAGTAACTTTCTTGGTGCCAGAGACACTGTGTTCGCATGTTCTCTGAGTGGGCGGGACTTGCTAATCTCCCAGGTCCTCTCTGACATCTACAGCTTTATGGTTCCAAAGATCGTGAGTGTGTGTCAAAACAGAGGGGCGGCAGTTAGAGGCTCCCTCGAGGAAACTGGCCTTTGGAGTGCAGGGTTCTGGGTGGTAAATGAGAAGTGGGATGCAGGTAAAGCTGGGTGGGGTACACGGAATTCGTGCGCAGGTGTTTCCATGTGTGTCTGTGATCGGCTGGTGGTGCAGCAGATGTCCTCTTATGCCTACAAGGTTATGCCTGGAGTGACGCTAATGAGGGTTACCTGAGACATGTTTGTTTATATACACTAATGTCCTGATAGCCAATTCTATCCTGGCTACTCCTTAAACAAATCATTATAAGAACTTAAGATGGAAGAGTTTTCAGAATCTGGCCTGGCAGGATTGAGAAAAGATGGACCCTGGGTTCTCAACCCCAATAACATGTGATAGAGGCTCATTAGTGGGCACGGCGTCCTGGAATCCCCAAGGACTTCAGTTCACAGTCCCTAAAATGCTGCTGTTCTTCTGTAAAACCACAAAGCTGGGAAATCAACATATCTACAAGCTGCTATTTTACTGAGATATTAAAATGGCCCTTCTAGCAAAAGAAAAGCCTGTGCCACTAAAATTCCTCTTTATTAGGAATGTTTCTTTTTCTTTGTTTTTTCCTTTTTCTTGAGACTTTTTATTACTATATTTTTAACTTCCCACCCATAAATTTATTATTTTATTGAAAATAAATTTTTTCACACAATATATTTTTATTTTGGTTTCCCCTCCCCCAGTGCCTCCTAGATGTTTCTATTTTCCCAGCCACACAAATCCACAAGCTTTATTTTCTCTCTCATTAGAATGAAACAGCCATTCAAAATAATAAGAATAAAAGGGGAAGGAGAAATAAAATAAAAACAAATCATATTAAGACAAAACAAACAGAAAAAAGGGCAAAAGAAAATACACAAGAAACATGGAGGCACACACATTTGCACACACAGAAAACCTATAAAAAACAAAATCAGGAACCATAATATATAAGGAAAAGATCTATAATGTTAAAACAATAAATAAATAATGCTCAGATGAAGCATTGTGAGACAACACAAAAAAAAAAAAAAAAAACCTCCAAAAATTCCATTGAGATTATATTTCCTTTAGTAATATTCTTTTGGCCATCTACTGCTGGCCATGGGGTTTGCCCTGAAGTATGATTTGTATAGTCAGTGGGACTCCATTGGTGAAAACTAATTTTTCCTTAGTGAGCGGTTACCAGTTGGTGGTAGCTCATTGGGTTAGTTTGTCCACTTCCCCCATCAGTGCTGGGACTCTATCTAGCCAACACCTGTGCAGGTCTTGTGCATGTAACTACACTTTCTGTGAGTCCATATGTGTGTCAATCCTGTTGTGTCTAGACGGCTTTGTTTCTTTGGGATCCTTTGCTCCGTCTGGCTCTTACAATCTTTCCTCCACCTCTTCCTCTTCTTAAGAATTCCCTGAAGCCAGCCTGAAGGGAGGGATTTGATGGAGACATCCCATTTAGGATGGAGTGTTCCAAGGTCTCATGTTCTCTCAACATTGCCCAGTTGTGGGTCGATTATCTGATGATGGCTGAGTGAGACACTGACTTATGTGTATAGCAGAATGTTGTTGGGAGTCATTTTATTGGTACGTTCCTTTAGGAGAATATTAGTATTTGGTTTTCCCCTAGGACCTGAATATCTCAGATTCTTGGCCACTCAAGTAATGTCATTTATGGATTCCATCTCATGGAGTGGCCCTTAATCCAGACCTGGTAGTGGTTGGTTACTCACACAACTTTGGTGCCACTACTACACCAGCGTATCTTGCAAAGCAGGTCACAGGGTTTGCAGCTGGGTGGGTGTTTACATTTCTTCTCTGGTAGTGTGCAGAGTACCTTCCAGTGCTATCAACACTATCAAAGGGGGGTGAAGGCTCTAGGTAGGCACCAGATCAGCGTCTCTGTGTTCAGTGGGTTGTACAGATGTTGTCTTCAGCAATAAGGCCTCACCATCAGTTTGTGGAGACCAAGCAGTACTTCTGGCAATAGTTGTTTAGGGTTTCCATGTGGCCTGTTTGCCTAACAACTCAATTAGCTGTAACCTGTTCCTGGAACTAGAGGTTTCATTTGATGGAAAGAGATGTTTAATTGGGGCTTTGTCTTTTTTGTTCTTTGGTTAGCCCAGTTTAGATATCTTTCATACATGTGAATATTTTAAGAAGTTTCTGCTGTAGTAGATTTCCACATGACCTCTCAAGCAGCTCTTATTTTTATTTGTCTTTCCCCACTTTCCCTCCCTTAGTCCCATCTCCCCACCCCTTCCCAATTTGATCCTCCCACTCCAGTCTCTCCTAATCATCCATCGAAATCTGTTCTATTTCCCCTCCCTAGGGATATTCACTTCCTTCCTAGTCCCTTACTCTGTACCTAACCTCTGTGATTATACAGATTGTGGCCTGCTGATTGAAGACTTAACAGCTGTCATCCACATAGGACTTTATACACACCATTTTTCTATTTTGGGGTCTGGGTTACCTCATTCAGGATGATTTTTTTTTTTCGTAGCACCATCCGTTATCTGCAAATCCCTGATTTCATTTTTTTAATGGCTGAGTAATATATTCTATTTTGTGAATGTACCACATTTCATCTGTTTATGGTCATCTAGTTTGTTTCCAATTTCTGGCTACTATGAATAGAGCAGCCACAAACATGGCTGAGCAAGTGTCTCTGTGGTAGGCTGCAGAGTCCTTTGAGTATATGCCTAATAGTGGTATAGCTAGGCCTTAAAGTAGATCTACTCCCAGCTTCCTGCAGAGCCACCACACGGATTGCCATAGTGGCGGGACACATTTACAGTCCCACTAGCAATAAATGAGCTGTCATTTGTTGTATTGATCTTGGCCGTTCTGACTGGACTTAGATAAAAGCTCAAAGTAGTTTTGACTTGCAGTTCCCTGATGATGGAGGATGTTCTGCCTTCTTTTCAGCGTTTCTCAGCCATTTGTCTTTTCTTAGCTCTCTGTTTATAGATGTACCTTATGTTTAATTAAGTTACTTGTTTCCTCGATGTTGAGAGTTTTGAGTTCTTTGAATATTTTGGGTATTAGCCTAGATCTGTAGTTGCTAAAAGATAACTTTCGCCAGCATTTGCTTGGATCTCCTGCTGGGTGGAGTCTGTCAGAGGACCTCTATGGTGGGCTCCCTTCCTGTTCTCTCTCTTCAACTGCTTCCAGAGTCCATTCTATTTGTCGTTCTGAATGAGAATTAAGCATTCTCCCTAAGGCCCTCCTTGTTATTTAATTTTTTTAAAGTCTGTGTATTGTAGTGTGGTTATCCTGTATTACTGGGCTAATATCTGTGTATATGTTAGTATATACCATACATGTCTTTCTGGGTCTGGGTTACCTCACTCACAATGATTGTTTCCAGTTCCATCCATTTGCACACACCTGGAATCCCAGCACTAAGGGAGGCAGAGGCAAGAGAATCTCTGTGAATATGAGGCCAGCCTGGTCTATAAAGCAAGTCTAGGACAGCTAAGGCTACACAGAGAAATCCTGCCTCGAAACAACAATTTTAGTTTTAGTTTCATACACACATATATTTAAATCTCAGAAGCTTAATTTAGTGGGTTACCCTTTATTTTACTAAATGTGGGGTTTACTTCTAGAGGTTTCTCTTCTGCACGGGGCCCTTTTCTGAAAGACAATTTTGTCAGTAAGGTCTGAGAAGTCATTTGGCTTCTAGTCATCTCCTTTCAGAACCCACCACGAGGGGCGGGGCTGAGGCTCAGGGAGCAGAGGTGCTTGTTGCCAGGACTGACAGCAAGAGTTTGAATCCTGAGACCCACACGATGGAAGGAGAGAATCAACTCTCACAATCATCACCCACATGTGCATGGACACACACACATACACAACTGTAATAGTAAAGATGCCCAGTGACTGCACATACCGTGTTTCCAGCTTCCACTTGGGAGGCCAAGGAGACAGGATGATATTTGTCCAGGAGTTTAAGGCTAGCCTGGGCAAGATGGAGAGACACTGTCCAAAGGGAAGACAGGAAGAGAAACCCAGAAATATTTACTTTCATCCAGCAGTCATTAGGTCAAATCCTCCACCAGTCTCAGCTGTAAACCTAAGACTGGCCACAGTCTTTGTAAGCGAGTGCTGCTGGGTACTGATGCTGCATAATTCCAGGGCCCTCGGGTAAGTTTTGTTTCTCCTTGCATCCTCTCTAATCTTCATGCCTCTCAGATCTTGCAGCTGGGGTTGGTTTCCCCCACATCTTCTGTTACTGACCCCATGGACTTACCTGGACACTGTACTTTAGTATTTCCTTGCTGTTTAGTGTAAAGATTCCTAGAGGTTCACAAACTATCATGCTAACCCCATCATCTTCCCAGAAAGATTTCCCTATATTTTCAGTTATTCCAGATTTATATCACTAATTAGAATCCCGTGATAGCTTTACAACGAAGTGCCTAAAAGTGTGACCTTTGGACATAGGAACCAATGAGCCCCAACATTACCACTTGCTGCCCGTGTGATGTCAACCCCATCCCTTAAGCCTCACTGTTTTTCTGACATTTGACACATTCTTCAAAGGCTTAAACATGCATTTAACTCTATGGCAGCTAAAGTATTTCCAGAATGAAGAATAAAAATATTAGCTCATTTATCCCTTGAAATAGACCAATCCCATATAAAATTATAAGGGTGTGTGTGTGTGTGTGTGTGTGTGTGTGTGTGTGTGTGTGTGTGTGTAAAGTTTTCATTGGTAAACAAGAATACTAACACTAATTTGAGGCCTGGGCATGGTGGTATATAGTCTTAATCCCATCCCTTGGGAGGTAGAGGCAGGTGGATCTCTGAGCTGGAGACAAGCCAGGGCTACATAGTGAGATTCCCCACAACCCCGCATCCCCCCAAAAAAGAATTCTATGGTAAGAATGTATGTTGAGAGCTGGGGCAATGGCTCTATGGGTACCAAGGCTTCCTGTGTCAGCATGAGGACAGGAGTCTCAATACCTAGCACCCAAGGAACAATCCAGACATGGTCCAGACACAGTGAGCGCCTATGACTTCAGAGCTGGGGGACAAAGCAGAGGAAAGCAGGAAAATCGGTGAGCTGCTGCATCACCCATCTACTGTGGTTCTCTGGAAGATCCTGTCTCAAGGAGGGTAGATGGAGAATGACAGAGCAGAATATCTGATCTCCTCCTCTGCCCTCTATGCACATGTAGGTGTACACACTGGCATGCGCACACACACACAGACACACACACACATCACTCATACACACTACACACACTTATAAAAAGAATATATTTTGTGCCAACATAGCCAGACATTCCCATAAGCGACTAATGAGCATTCTTAAATCTCATGGTACAGAAATTCTTAGGCTATGGACCTTACATAACAAGTGCCTCAACGGTGCAACAAACTAAGCACTAAAGATAAACAGTGAGTGAAACTGCTGTGCGAACATCTTCCTGTGGGAACGTTGATGTTAGCGTCTTTAGGGATGAATAGGTGTGACAGCATGGACTCATGCTTTCTATTTGATTGTTAACTGTGTTGCTCCCCGACACTCATGTACTCCAAGTTTGTTGTGTAACCTTGCCTCCCTGATAGCAGGGTAATGAGAACAGCCATGATAACTACAGGTTTTAACTACAGTATCATTAGCTACTTTTTTTTCTTTACTTCAACAAATAGGAGATCACCAGGAAGAGAGTGGGGAAAGAACCCAGACCCTGAGGTGCACGCCTCTCCTCATCATCTCTGTCCCCTTTCTAGGCAAACATCTTCTCCGGCGCCATATTCATCAAGCTGGCTTTCGGGCTGGACCTTTACCTGGCCATCTTCATCCTCCTGGCTATCACAGCTGTTTTCACAATCACTGGTGAGTCCGCTGTGTCCTCGCCCTTCACTGAGCTGTGCCACCCTCTGCTGATCCCACACACGTGTGTGCATACGTGTTCGTGCCTGTGCCATACTGCAGAAAGCATAGCCACCAAACAAGACGGTCAATGGAGGAAACGGTGACATGTTCCCACACTAGAGCGAAAATGGTCTTGCCAGATAACTTTGCACGGGGACCTGCTCAATGGGGGAAGCTGGGGGATTATTAAGGAAAACTTTGTGATAGTAAACTTTTGCCCTTTCTCCTACTTATCATTTATAAATAAGCCTAAGAGGGAAACTACCCTGTAAGAGACACTTTGAATTAGACAGATACAACATAAGGCCATATATGGTGTCATGTCCTCTAATCCCAGAGCTAAGTAAGGAAGCTGAGACAGGAGGATTGAGAGTTCAAGGCGAACCTGGGCTACAGAACAAACCCTGGATATAAAGAGACAAAGGGTAGGAGGAGAAGGAAAGGGGAGATGAAGAGACGGGAGGAGAGAGAGGGGAGGGACGGGGAGGGGGAAAGGGAAGAGAAAACAGAATAAAAAAGAACAAAGCAGGGCTGGAGAGGTGGCTCAGAGGTTAAGAGCACTGGCTGCTCTTCCAGAGGTCCTGAGTTCAACTCCCAGCAACCACATGGTGGCTCACAACCATCCATAATGAGATCTGCTACCCTCTTCTGGCCTGCAGGTGCACATGTAGGCAGAGAACTGTACACATAATAAATAAAATCTCTAAAAAAAAAAAAAAAGAACAAAGCAAGAGAAACAGTAGAACTAAAGACAGAAGTATAGAAAAGATAATGGTGTGGAAACAGTTATTTAGGCAGGTATTGTGGCTCACACCTATACTCCCAGAAAACGGAAGCTGAGGCAGAATGATTTCCAGGAGTTCAAGACAGGCAAGGCCAACATAGAGACTCCAGGCTGGCCTTGGCTAAAGAGTAAGCCCCTATCTCAAACAAAACAAAACGAAACTGAAAGTCAAGCTTGTGACTTAGCCAGGTGATTTTTTTTATTCTCTTGCTTTGTTTTTGGTTACAAAATCTAAGTTACTCTGTCTGTCCTTGAATTGATTCTGGGAATAAGATGACCTTAAGGGAATTGAACTCAGGACCTCTGTAAGAGCAGCCAGAGGTCCTGAGTTCAATTCCCAGAAACCACATGATGGCTCACAACCATCTAAAATGTGATCTGACACCTTCTTCTGGCATGCAGGTTCACATGCAGATAGAGCACTCATATACAAAAAAGTAAATAAATCTGAATTTAAAAAAAAAAGAAAGAAAAGAAAAGATGGCCTAAGCCTTGCAATACTTTTACCTCAACATCCCAGGTAGCTGGGATAACAGGCTCACTCCTGGCAGCCAGGAGCTTGGCCATTCCTCCTTGTGTTTAAAAAAATATATATATATGTTTCTTTATGCATTTGGGCTGGAGGAGAAGCCAGCTATGAGGGCAAATGCGTAACTACATGGGAATGAAACCCTGGCTCCTCTCCGTTCCTCCACAGGGGGCTTGGCATCCGTGATTTACACAGACACTCTCCAGGCCGTCGTCATGATTGTTGGATCTTTCATTCTCATGGTATTTGGTAAGCCAGGACCCTGTGTACAGATGCCCGGACTCTTGTGTCTGTCTGTCTGCTCATCAGTGCTTCCTTCAAAGTCTCCTGGGTCACGTCTTCCTGTCACTTATGTCATTCCATCACAGAAATATTTGCCTAGCTTCTTTCTTGGTTTATTGCATAAGAAAAAAAAGAGGAACTAAGAGAGAGTTTTATTTCCTTTAAACACATTGCTTGGGACAATTATCTGATTTAACCTGTGTTCCTCTGTGTTCACAATGGATGAAAGCCCTTGGTTGATAACTTGAGAGGAGTATCGGCAGATCAGATTGAAAGCATAAAAACTGTTGATTTCTGTTGTAGTTCTATCAATAGGGTAACAACTATTAAAGAGGCCATTGTAGCTGAGTGCAGAAAAATCCTGAGCTAGACCACTCTGTAAGTAGAAAAGCAGGTTAGTGGAGAACAGGCTGCCAGGCCATCACACAGGAACTGAGAGCAGCAATTCAGCAGGAAAGCAAGTGGGTTGTATTTGGCCCTCAGCAGGACGGGGTCCTTGAGCGGCTGCAGGCTGTTCTGGGTGATAGGGAACCATACGCACTGTACCCCCATCTGTGGACTGTTAGTAGCTCCACACGGAAGTAGTGGCTTTCCTGACAAACAGAACCCTGAAGAATAAGGTTTTCTGGGGAATGCTGCTTCTGTTTATTTGGTACGAATTCTCACATTCATCTAGTAAGAACCAGACTGGGTTGGACCCAGGCCCTCATTTAGGACATGGTCAGCACTGCCATTTTGGGGCCCACATTATGACCTAAAAGCTATGCATGTGAGAGAAAGAGCAATGAGGGGTACAGGGCAAGGATTATAGCGGAAAAAAGAGAAGAGGGAAAATGATGTTTAAAAAAAAATTTTTTTTTTGGTTTTTTGAGACAGGGTTTCTCTGTGTAGCCTTCACTGTCCTAGACTTGCTTTGTAGACCAGGCTGGCCTCAAATGCACAGCAATCTGCCTGCCTCTGCCTCCTGTGTGCTGGAATTAAAGACATGGGCCACCACTCCTGGCTTATTTCAAATTTTTAAAAAATTACTAAAATAAAAAGTATTTTGATTTATCTGGAACTTTCACTAAATAGAGGAGTAAACATTAAAAAAAGTTTCAGGTAACTATCAACTAGTTGTATTTATTTTATATAGCAGTCTATTAAAAGGGAGTGTCTCTGACTCTTTTGCCTGCTCTTGGGAGCCTTTTCCTCCTCCTGAGTGGATATGAGGGTTTGTACCTAGTCTTATTGCATCTTGTTACACTGTGTTCAGTTGTAAGGTCTGCTCTTTCCTAAAGGGAACAGGAGGAGCAGTGGAGCTGGAGGAGAGGGGAGGTGGGGGGGGGGGACTTGGAGGAGTGGCAGGATGGGGCTGAGCTGGGATGTACACTCTAAGTGAAAACCCACTTCATTCAGTACATTGTTAGAATGCACAAACATGGCTTGGCTATTTCTTTCTGATTCTCACTGTATCTTTCACCAGCTCATTCTCCTATCTTGTTGGCAGGCAGCAGTAATGAACCATCAATGTGCAGGTCTTAATTTTCTTCTACACTGAGGTGGCTTAGCCAAGGTCAGGTTACCCTGACTCCACCTCCTCCCCACTGGAGCCTCATGGGCCTTGTAAATCAGTGCTATCTCCTGGCTTCAAGGGGGCAGGCATTCCTTCTTTCCTGCTGGGAGAGAATGTTGATACAGATAAAGGCATCTCCCTAAAACAGGATCTTGTGTGATGTTTTACAGATTAAAGGGGGTCTTTTCCTTCCCTGCCATGGAAAGGTACATTGTAAAAATGAACAAACAAAAACAAAAAGCCTCAGCATGCACCTGGTGCTGGTGTGATTGTAGCCTTTTGACTTTAAAGTCCTACCCTGCCCTGTTTTAGCTGCCAAGAGCTTTTCTGAGGTTCTGTTCCATTCTTTGTCAGTGAGCTAAGTAAAGGACCTACTATGTTCTTAGTTGGTTTAATCAGCATGGTGATCTGTACCCTTCTTGCACAGATTATTTTAAAATGATACTTTGCCTAGATAATCCATGAATGTTGCAGAAGAGGACAAGGTGAGAACAAGTGTCTCTCCCTGGTCTGAAGTCGCCAGGTTCCGTGCAATAAGCCACATGAAAACAACCCTGAGCGTGCAGGTATCCACACCCGTAGCTCAAAGTATATGAAGCAAAAACTGAGAAAACAGCAAATCCACACCAGTATGGCGACCTCAACACAGTCTGGATACATTAGCCATAGGGCTATGGAATGAAATCCAGTTCCTTTACCCAGCTGTACGTCAGATGTCTCATGGAATACTAGTCCCTCCCCATCATAGACAACAGGAATTCAAACAATCCCATCATGCACAGCAAAGGTTTTTCCACCGCACAGTGCCACACTGGAGACAAGTGTTAGAAACAGTTCTCTGTGTACATTATGTGCAGTTATCCAAAATGTCTACCCTCTTCTCATTCCTTGGTCTTTGTGTTTTGAACTTAGTGGTGACATCAGAATAGTTTCTCCAGGCCTCACTAGGCTGATAAATGTTTGCATCATCTGAACTCAGTAGCCCTGATGGACAGGCTCATCTTTCTCATATCAACTGTTGTTGACTCCTGTCTAGCCACTGCAGACCCACGATGTCTCTCTCACCATTTCTCCTCAGCTAACTCGCTGCCTCTAACCCCCTTCCTCTCTTCCCATTCTGCATACATATGTATATATACATATATAATAATCACAATTAAATATATATCATAATTATATAACAGAAAACATAGTCATATAAGCAAAACTTGATGTGCACAAGGAGAGCCATTGCTTTCTGTTCCTCTCAGAGGAGTTGAGATTCCTGGTGCCTAATTCCACTGCGATTGCTCTGCAAACTTAACCATCAGGCTTGTTTCTGCTTTGCGTGGCTGTGAGACACCAATGGCAGCCTGTTGCTCAATATTTTTAATTTTACCATGATGTTAGATAATAAACACACATGGTGAAGAAATCATAAGCAAAAAGTGCAATAATTATTTGTGTTGTGAGCTTTGTGAAGTTTGACCTGTTGCCAGTGGAGAAAGGCATGGGTCAAGAGGGAAGGTCCCTGAAGGTTTGAGGGGACCCCACTTCAGCGGATAATCATAAACAGCCGCTGTCTGCGATGTGCAGGAGACGTTTTACTTCTGTGATGCTTTTGCAGCATTTATTGAAGTTGGAGGCTATGAAAATTTTACAGAGAAGTACATGAGCGCCATCCCATCTGTGGTTGAGGGGGACAACCTGACCATCAACCCCAGGTGCTACACGCCTCAGGCAGACTCCTTCCACATCTTCCGAGATGCTGTCACTGGAGACATCCCATGGCCAGGGACTGCGTTTGGGATGGTTATTACAGCTATGTGGTACTGGTGCACAGACCAGGTAAGAGAGTAAGCGTGTGTGTGTGTGTGTGGTGTGTGTGTGTGGTGTGTGTGTGTGTGTGTATGTGCATTCAATATGTGTATGCTTGCGTGCAAGAGAGAAGGGGAGAGGGTGATGGAGAGGGAGAGAGAGACAGAATTTATGTTGCTCTTTTCATCTCACAAAAAGCACTAAGTTCTACTTTCTACACACAAACATCATTTTCAAATCCAACCATTTTTACAAGACTTATGAAGAACAGATGCCTGGTGCCATACCCTGTCCTATATCATGTTCCTCAGAAGGAAATCACAGCAGGCTCCTCCCACCAAGTGTTTGCTGTTCACCACCATTCTTGCACAGAAAGAATGCTCTGTGAACCATAAGCGCAGACGTGACCTCAGATCTCACGAGAAATAAACGGTTTCGGGTCCCACCCTTTGCTCAGCCCAGTTTAGAAAGAAAGCAGGCTGAGCAGAGCAGGAAGCAGAATTCCCCCATAGCCTCTGCTTAGGCTCCTGCTGCCATGTTCCTGCCCCGAGTTCCTGCCCTGGCTTTTTCAGTTATGGACCTATAAGCTATAAGATAAAACCAACCTTTTCTCCCCCAGTTACTTTCGGTCGTGGTGTTTTATCACAGCAATAGAAACATTAACTAAGACAGAAATCCGGGTCATGGAGTGTTGCCATGACAGACCTGGCCATGCTTTTTGAGGAGGAGTGTGGTAATATTTGAACGCTGCACTAGAAAACACACTGAGTGCTCAGAGCTCAGTGGGCTTCTTGCACAGAAAGAGTGGTCTTGATCCATAAGCACAGACTCTGAGGAGATTAGAAGATAGGACTGTGGAGAGAGGGCAGACGGTGGAGGCCTGCCCTAGGAAGCTTCAGAGGGAAGTTTGAGGGCCCTTCAAGGACCCCATCAGAGCCGTTAGATGTTTTGAATTCAGAAACCATTGAAATGAAACTTTTGCTCCATTAGGAAGTAGATGCTGGTTGGCTGGGGCTGAGAAATCAGCTGTGATTAAGAAGCAACCAGCATCAATGAGGTAAAATCTTCCGGGAAGTCTTTTCTTAGGGTCAACGCAGATGCTGTGGTCCAGAGGCAGTCCAGGCTATAGCGAGCACTAGCAACCAAACTGAGACATGTGTAATGGTTTTCCAGGTAGTTCTGGTTCTGAAGGCATAAAGGCGTCATGGGGAGCCTCTGAGACTTGGCTGTGTGAGAGTCTAGGAGAAGCTATTGGTAAAAGTGCAGCCTGGGTTACAGCAGGGCCATGGAAGAAGCGGAGGCTTGCTACGATGCGACAAAGTCAGAGTCGCCCAAGAGGGGCCAGACCATGATTCTGGTGAAAGCGCAGCTCAGCTGCAGTGGAGACGCCAAGATCATGAGATGGTCACCAAGGACAGAATCGGGCGTGGGGTGGGACCTGCCTGATCCCAGGCGACAAGCTGGAAGACAGCGTGGACGTGATTTTCGGGTTGTCTCACGACTATACTGTGTTCTTCCGGCAGGTCATTGTGCAGCGCTGCCTGTGTGGCAAGAACATGTCCCACGTGAAGGCCGCCTGCATAGCGTGTGGGTACCTGAAGCTGCTGCCCTTGTTCTTCATGGTGATGCCAGGGATGATCAGCCGCATCCTGTACACAGGCAAGCCACGGACGCACCTCATCTCCATTTTACGCTTGAATTCTTATGAGGGTGTTTTAAAATCTTATTTTAAAAAAAGACTTATTTTCTGTGTAAGGGTGCTTTGGCTACATGTATGTCTGTGTGTCGCATGCATGCCCGGTGCTCACAGAGGTCAGAAGAATCGCATGAGGTCCTCTGGAACTTGAGTTATGAATGGTTGTGATCTGCCATGTGGATGCTGGGAACCAAACCCAAGCCCTCGGCAAGAACAGAAGTGCTCTTTCTGGACTGCTGAGCCATTTCTCCAACACACACACACACACACACACACACACACACACACACACACACAGACACACACACGCCATACTATATAGCCAAAGGACCTGTAAGGTAAAAACTATCCTTTCAAGATCATTGAAGAACTGTGTTGGTATTTTGGTGGGGATTGCACTGAACCTGTAGGTTGCTCTTGGCAGGATGGCTGGTTTTACCATGTTAATCCTACTCACCCATGAACATGGGAGATCATTCCGTATTCCGATAGCTTCTTCTGTTTCCTCCTTCAGCCTCTTGAAGTTTTTATCATGCAAGTCTTTCACTTACTTGGTTAGAGTTACCCCAAGATAGTTTATATATTTTGAGTCTTTTGTAGAAGGTTTTTCCTTGGTTTCTTCTCTGTCCGTTTGTGACTTGTGCGTAGGAAGGCTACTGATTTTAGTGAGTTAACTTTGTATCCAGCTACTTTGCTGAAAGTGTCTAGCTGGTATGTGAGAGATTCCTGGTGGAATTTTTAGGGTCATTCATGTATGCCCTATCACACCCTCTGCAAGTAAAGATGCTTTGACCCCTCCCCTTCTGATTTACAACCCCTTAGTTTGCCTTATTTCTTCATCTAAAACTAAAGTCATGATATTTACTAGGTGTGGAGAGAGTGCCCAACCTTGTCTTGTTCCTGGTTTTAGTGGAAATGCTTTGAGTTTCTCTCATTTAAGTTGATGGGGGCTATGGGCCTGCTGTAAATTGCCTTTATTATGTTGAGGTGTGTCATTTGTATGCCTAACTTCTTTAGGGGTTTTTATTGTGAAAGTCTATTGGGTTTTGTTAAAAGCCTTTTCTGTATCTAGTGAGATGATCATGTGGTTCCATCTTTCAGAATATTTCCATGGTGGTTTAATTTTTAATTTGTGTGAGTTGAACTATATATGCCTATGACTCAGGGATGAAGTCTGCCTTATTATGGTGGGTGACACTTGTGTGTCTTCTTGTATTTGGTTTGCAAATATCTTATTGAGAATGTTTGCATGTACGTTCATAGGAGAAACTGGTCTGTAATCACCTTTCTTTGTTGGGTCTTTATGTGGATTGCGTATCATGGTAACTGTGGCCTCATAAAAAGAATTGGGCAATGGTCCTTCTGTTTCTATTGTGTGGAATAGTTTGAGAAGTATTTGTGTTAGTTCTTCCTTGAAGCTCTGGTAGAATTCTGTGCTCAAACTATCTGGCTCTAGACTTTTTTTTTTTTTTTAATTTGACCAACTTAATTATTCCTTCAATTGCACTAGGAGATATATGTTATTTAAGTTGCTTTTCTGCTCTTGATTGACTTTGGTAGTTGCCATCTATTGAAAAAATTACTCATTTCTATTTTCCAGTTTGGTGGAATACAGGTTTGTTAAGTATATTCTTATAATTCTCTGGAGTTCCTCGGTGTTTGTTACATCCACCTTTTCATCTCTGAATTTGTTAATTTGCATCTTCTCTCTGCCTTTTAGTTAATTTGACTAAGAGGTTGTCAATCTTACTGATTTTCTCAAAGAACCAACTCTTTGTTCTCTTTTTTTTTAGTTTTTGTTTCTAATTTATTGATCTCATTCCTGATTCTTCCGATCTCCTTTTGGGTGCTCTAGAGCTTTCCAGTGTGTTGTTAGTTACTAGTATGTAGTCTCTCTAAATATTTAATGTAGACATTTGATGCTGTGAACTTGCTTCTTAGAATCTCCTTCACAACATCCATATATGTCATTGTGTTTTCATTTTATTCAGTTCTAAAAAGCTTTGAGTTCAGTTGTTCAGTATCTTTGAGTTTGCAAGCTTTTTGTTGTTCCTGTTGTTATTGGTACCCAGCTCTCATCTGTGGCACTCAGGTAGGGTGCAGCGTGTTATTTCAGTGTTCTTGTATCTTGCTTCATGTCTGAATGTGTGGTCAGTTTTCCAGAAAGTTCCATGAGCTCCTGAGAAAAAGGCGTATTCTGTTGTGTTTGGTGAAACGTTCTGTAAGTATCTGTTAGGTCCATTTGATTTATGACATCGGTTAGCTCTGACATTTCTCTATTTAGCTTTTTGTCTTGATGACTTGTCTATTGGTGGGAGTGAGGCACTGAAGTCACTCATTATCACTTTATGAGGGTCAATATGTGATTCAAGCTGCAGAAGTCTTTCTTTTATGAACTAGGGTGCCCTTGTGTTCCGTGCATACATGGCAAGAATTACACTGTCCTCTCAGAGTTTTCCTTCCACCCCTCTTCTGATTAGTTTTGCTTTAAGATCTATTTTGTCAGATGTTATAACAGCTCTACCTGCCAGCTTCTTAGGTCCACTTGTTTGGAATATCTTCTTCCATCGTTTTACCCCAGGGTTGTGTCTATCCTTGATGTTATGGTGTATTTCTTGGATGCCGATGAAGAATGGAGCTGTTTTGGAATCCATTCTGTTCATTGGTGTCTTTACACTGGGGAGTGCCTGCTGTTCTGTTACTTTGCTGTGCTGGCTGCGTTTCCCCTCTTTTAATTTGCTGGTCTGATAATGTTTATTCCTTGTGTGTGCTTAACCACTTCAGGTTGAAGTTTTCTCTCTGGTACCTTCTGTAGGGCTTGATTTGTAGGAAGATACTATTTAAATTTGGCCTTGTTGTGAAATGTCTTTCTTTCTCCATCTATTGTGAGTGGAAGTTTTACTGAGCATAGCAGATTGGACTGGCATCTGTGGTCTATAAGACTTTGTAGAGGGAAGAGATGACTCAGAGGTTAAGAGCACTGGCTGCTCTTCCAGAGGTGCTGAGTCAATTCCCAGCAACAGCATGGTGGCTCACACCCATCTATAATGAGATCTGCTGCCCTCTTCTGGTATGTAAGTGGACATGTAGATAAAGCATCATATACATAAAATAAATAATTTTTTTGTAAAGAGAGAGTTTGTAGAAGATTAGTCCAGGCCATTTTTGCTTTTAGAGCCTCCACTGAAAAGTCAGGGGTTATTCCAATAGGTCTGCCTTTATATGTTGTTTGGTCTTTTTCCCTGGAAACATTTAACAATCTTTGTTTATTCTATACATTTAATGTTTTGACTATTATGTGTTGTGGACAATGACTTTTCTGGTCCAACCTATTTGGTGTTCCTCTTTCTTCTAGTACCTTGATAGGCATCTCCTTCTTTAGGTTGGGGAAATTTTCTTCTACAATTGTGTTGAAAATATTTTCTGGGCTTTTGACCTGGGAATACTGTTGTTAATAGATTTGTTCTTTTCATAGTGTCTTGTTTAGGATTATTGTTGCTGTGGTGAAACACCATGACCAAAGCAACTTGGGGAGAAAGGGTTTATTCTGCTTCTGTTTCCACATCACTGTTCACCATAGAAAGAAGTCAGGACAGGAACTAAAACAGGCAGGAACCTGGAGGCAGGAGCTGATGCAGGGGCCATGGACACTGACTTGCTTCTCCTGGCCTGCTCAGCTTGCTTTCTTGAGGGGATGGGGGCTTTTGGGTTTTTTGTTTTGTTTTTGCAACAGGGTTTCTCTGTATAACCAGCCTAGCTGTCCCAGAACTTGATTTGTAGAGCAGGTTGGCCTTGAACTCACAGAGATCTGCCTGCCTCTGCCTCCTGAGTGCTGGGATCAAATATGTGCCCCACCATGCCTGGCTTCAGTCGGCTTTCTTATAGAATGCAGGACCACGTGCCCAGGATGGCATTGCCAACAATGGGCGAGGTTCTCCACCCTCAATTGCTAATTAAGAAAACACCCTACAGAGAGATCTATTGGAGCTGTTTTCTCACTTGAGGTTCCGTCCTCTAAGATGACTCAAACTAGTATCAAGTTGACATAAAGCTATAAAGTTTTACTAGATTCCTTTCATGGTTTGTGCCTAGATTTTGTTTTGTTTTGTTTTTGAGATTTAGCATTTTTCGTTACCAACACATCCATTTCTTCTCACTTGTTCTCAATGCCTGAGATTCTCTTCCATCTTTTGTATTCTGTGGTGATGCTTGCCTCTGAGGTTCCTGTTCAAACTCCTACATTTTCCATTTCCATATTTTCCTCAGTTTGGGTGTTCTTATTGATTTTATTTCAGCTATAATGTCTTGAACTGTTTCCTTCCCGTGTGTGTGTGTGTGTGTGTGTGTGTGTGTGTGTGTATGTGTAAGGGAGAGAGAGAGAGGAGAGAGAATGTGTGTGTGCAAGCATGTGCATGTATGTGGTATGTGTGTTTTCATAAAAAATATCTATCTAATATATGTTGTAACATATAATACAATTCATATCCCTTTTTAAGGATGTCTAACATATCCATAAAGGCATGGCCCCTTTCATGTGTTTCAGCTGTATTGCTTTTCCAGAGCCTACTGGAGTAGTTTCTGGACTCTAGTGGAGACATACTGCCCTGGCTGTTGTTGACTGAGGTTTTACCCTGGTATCTGGACATCTGTGGTTGAGATTATTGTAATTCTTGATGCTAATATCAGTTCCTGTCTTTGGTGGGTGTTTTGTTCCTTGGATGCTGTTGTTCTCCTGCTTCTTAGGAAAATGTAGTGGATGTGGGTTGCCTGCTCGAGCGCCTCTGACATTCTGACATGGGTGGCCACTGGGGTACTGCTTAAAATGTTTCTCTACGTTTTGTGAAATGACTGAGAATGGAAACGAGGTAGACGGGCAGGCTGAGGAGGTCTACCAGAGGGAAGAAAGTGGAGTGTGCCACCATGGTCTCTGTAGTCCCTTGAGAATGGGGAGGTGGGGAGAGGAGGGGTTAGAACAGTTGATCTGCTACAGAGCTAAGCATGGGGGGAGTAGACTTGGAGCAGAGGAGGAAGAGTTAAGATTGCCTATCTGACTCACAGGCCTTCATGGCTGGCGGGTTTCTAGCCTCCATGTTGCATGGCTGAGAAAACAGGATGCGGTAGTGAGGAAGGCTGCAAGATCGATCCATCAGAGGTTGCACAAAAAGGATGGGGAGACTGTGGCAGGTGGTAGACTCCAGGGATGGGAGAGGGGAGACCAGGGACTGGATTTGGAGGGGAGGGAGAGAGAGTGAAGATCCTCAGCTGCTTCCCCCACACTGGGTCCCCATGGAAAGCTGGGGTGTGATGGGGTCCTTCCATGTGCTCTAAAACAACAGCTGGGACAGATCTTAGGGACCATCCTGCCTGTCAGGTCAATCCATCGGGATCTACGAAAATGAGACAATGACAATGTCCTATTCTGGGTAAAGAGGTACCAGGTCTTTGACATAAAATCCAAAATGTATCTCTATATTTATTTATTTTTGTTTTTTTGAGACAGGGTTCTCTGTGTAGCCTTGACTATCCTGGACTCGTTTTGTAGACCAGGCTGGCCTCAGACTCACAACGATCTGCCTGTCTCTGCCTCCCGAGTGCTGGGAATAAAGGCGTGTGCCACCACCCCCTCCCCACATGGCTGTATCTCTATTTTCTATCAGGTGCCTTTCCTCCCACCCATGGGCTTTCCTCTTTGTCCAGTGGTTGCAAACTGTGCCTGCTGGAGTCCCGCTCACTGAACTCATCTCTGAATATCTCCCCAGATATGGTGGCCTGTGTTGTGCCTTCTGAGTGTGTAAAGCAGTGTGGTGTTGATGTCGGCTGCACCAACTATGCCTACCCCACACTGGTGCTGAAGCTGATGCCCATGGGTAAGTACCAGCCTGGGCTCGCACAGCCTCAGATGCTTGGTCTGTAGATGAGCACAGAAAGGCTGTGATAAAACCCTCGGCTATTATCACTTTACCGCCACTGATTCAGCTCTGTTTGCAGACATTTCCTGGGCACCTTTCACACATCGCCACCCATGTGCTGAGCCTAGATGACCCAGAGATGGACCAGGTGTTTAGTGTTAGGAGAATCTTGACCCTTTAGGCTCAACACTCTTAGAAGAAAATTAACAATATTTATGTGTCTCTTTGCTAATAAAAAAAGCAATGTTGTTAAACATATATATCCAGGTTAACTGTGAGCCAGGGACACACATATATTTGCTTTCAGTCTATTCAATTTGCAATCACCCATTGAATGCACATGTCCTGGACTTTCGTGCGGGTGCCCAGAAACACTCATGGATGAAGTTGCAAACATAAATCTCACTACCATTTAGAATTCACATTTCAGTTTCCTAGCATGTGAAATAGGTTGCACATGTGAAGTAAGTAACTTATTAAGATGCAGGAAAGTGACTGTGGTGAACAGAAGCTGATCAAGGTAGAGAGCTCAGCTGGGACCAGTGGACAACATTTCCAAGGCCCTTTCTCCATCCTGGCACGCATGAACATTCTCAGGATGACAGGAATATAGCCCGCAGATCGGACACCACATTCCCCATATTCTGTCCTAGCAGATGTCGGGCCAGAGGGAACTAGAGCATCCGGTTTCTGTAAGGATTCAAAATGCTGTTTTTCCTCTCCAAAGACAGCAGATACACTAACTAGATGTTTCCACTAAGTCTTTATGTGGTCAAGAGATCATCACAAGGAAAGATGGCATGACACGGTTTCTTCTATTCTAAAACTAGGTTCTAAAAGATGTCATCTGAGTTTCTCTTTGAGACTAAATTCCCCCGTCACATCATTTTGAGATCACCAAGAAGGATGTGGGAAGCTCCACACGCATTTCTATTATATGAGTAATACTGATATCTGCTCAATTTTTCAATGTTTCAAACAAATCCATTGTGTTGGAGAAATCCCCTATTTTTATCCGGCACTCATAAGCTAGGGCATCCTGTCTAACCAGAGCTTGACCCTCTCCTGACCCCAGGACTGCGAGGCCTGATGCTGTCAGCCATGGTGGCTTCTCTCATGAGCTCCCTGACCTCCATCTTCAACAGTGCCAGCACCCTCTTCACCATGGACCTCTACACCAAGATGAGGAAGAAGGCATCAGAGAGAGAGCTCCTGATAGCTGGACGGTGAGGGAACCCGGGCTCTGCCTAGACTCCTCTCGAGAAGGGGAGATGTAGAACTAAAGTTTGCGTATCTTTGACCTCAGTGAAAATAATCATCAATCTACCTTGGGAGGAGGAACGCTAGGGACAATCCGTATTTTTGGTTGTGTGCCTGGGATTTAATGACTGAGCCATTTTTCCAGACCTGCTAGGAACAATTCAACTTATCCTTTCATACAGCCAAAAACTGAGGCATTTAAATGTAATGGTTGTCTTTTCTTTTCTTTCCATTTTGTTTGTGTGTGTGTGTGTGTGTGTGTGTGTGTGTGTGTGTGTGTGTGTGTTGTTTTTTTGAACCAGGGGTTCCCTGTGTAACAGAGCCGAGTACTGGGATGAAAGGCATGTGCCACCAGGCCCGGCTGTTTTTTCATATTTTAAGTGTTTCATGGGGGTTCACATGGTTTTTTGTTGTGAATTTTCCTTCCAGAAGCCCCATCCAATCACATCTTTACAAATTACCACCTACCCTTGATGCTTCATCTTTCAATGTCTCCAGTAATATCACGGAGAAGGGATGATAAATTAAGTTGTACCACCGATGAGATTATAAACTTCACATTCATTAAGGATTGGCTAATAGAAAGGGAAAGACACAGCTAAGGGACTAGGTCAAGAAGTTGCTTAGAAGGTTACGTCAACCACAGAATCCCTAAGCTGTCTGGAGGCCCTGAAGACAAATGAAGTAAAAACAAATCATCAGGACGAAAGGCAGACCCTATTTCCCTCTTCACTATTTTCAGGTACACCCAACATTGTCACAGCATTTTGTAACATGAGTTAGAGGTCACGTATGGCATACACACAGAGGACATGGAAACTAGCTATGCAGTTCAGTGATGTATCTGAAAAGGCGCATGCGTGTAGTGACTGCACACGCTAATAGTGAAAACGATGACCACCCAGAACTGCCTCAGTTTTCTATCTTTCCAAAGTTAACGCCATAACTGCGAATGCTGCTAAGTTGCCCCACTTCACATTGTCATAAATACAGTATAACATCATGTATTGCTTAATGTATGGCTTCTTTGGCTCACGTTAGTTTTGTAACAGTCAGTCATGTTTTCATGTACAATTTGTCTCACTTCCTTGCTGTACGGTATTCCAGCATCTTTCAGTCTCACCATGTACCTGCTGTGTTGTTCATGGACATACTGCTTTGTTTTTAATTCTCACACCTGATCTTCTGCTGCCATCAATCATATTACTATGAAGTAGCTTTCGTTCTGGGCCTGTTCAAACTTACGGTTCTATGGAATGTGGATAAGAGTCTTAAGGAAAAAAAATTGATCATGACAGGGTATTGTGGTAAGATAACAGCAGTTATCTTTTATAGTTATGAATTTTTAGTAATATATTTAGCATATGTTTCCATTAATGAAAACAAGTTATCATTTCCCTTGGAGAACCACTGCAAGTTCCTTCCAGGACTTCTCAGCTAGTCAGAAGAGAACCGGAGCCCTCGCCTCCTCTCTTGTGTGCAATCTGCCCTTTCCCTGTGGCTTTCTCCCTGGGGCACTGGATAGACGCGCTCTCACATAGTCCTGAGAAGCAGTGTTTGTCCAGACCAGTCTTGGAAGAGCACTGCCTGCTTTCTTGTGACGTTCATATCAAGAGAAACTCACCACCCATTTCCACATTTCTCTTGGTTTAAAATACATTTACTAAATTAAACACTTGGAGATGGAAACCTGACGGGCCTAACGTGGTCCAGATCCTGACTAGATAAGGGATGTAGGAGAGAAAATAGAAAGGCACACATAGCTTTTTGTTTCTCTGTTTGGCTGGTTAGTTGGTGTGGTTTGCTCTTCTGGGATGGTATTCAAGATACAGTGTTCCAACCATTCAATACATAATTGGACACAAATCTCACTGAAAAGATAATATGCTTCTTCTTTCTTATCAAATGTTTATCTCCCAAGATATAAATATGGAAAAGGCACATTACAAAAATACTTGCTTCATATAAGCAAGCTGTGCCTCTGTAGATTAGGGAGTTAGACACAGCTACAGCATGTGAGATCACAATCAGACTATATTTTATGAAAGAAATCTAGTTTCAGTAAAAGGAAAATAGAATAGCAAAAGGGATAAAAGTAAGTCAGAGTGAAAAGATGGCAGTGACCTGGCAAGATGTCAGGAAATCTCTTGTGGAGGTGGCACTTGAGCAAAGTCCTGAAGTGGGGGAAGGGGAGGCCAAGGCCCTGTGAGTCATGTGTGTGGCAGTTTTGCTAACGCGCCCAGGGAGCAAGTGAGAAAATAGAAAGGGCTCAGCTGACCAAGGTCTTCAGGCGCCGGGTCATGCCAGGCCATGTCAGTGTGTGACAGGAACAGTAAAGTGGGCTGGGAAGCATCTGGTTTTCTTTCCAGAGGGACAGCAGCAATAATAACAGTGTAATTTATTCAACCTTTACTGTGTTCTGGGCTGCATGATTGTCACATTTAAGCTGTGTTACAAGGTGGCAGAGATTTTGTAGAGTGTAGTGGACATTAGTGTCTCAGTCTTCTACCCAAAGACGCCTTCCTCTGTTCTCCATCACCTTGTCCATATTTCAGATGAATATGGAGATGATGAAATTTCATGCATAATCTGGTTAACCATATTTGCTCATTTATTTATACACAAAGCAAACCCTGTGTTTAGAAAACTTTACAGCTCATCTTTATGAATCCTAGGATCTTCTAGTCAACATTTTAACCAACCCTTTCTGTCAAGAAAACACAGGAACTAGTATTTGTCAATACATGTATTGTTTTTTATCAATTCATCTAGCATTATGGGAAAGAGAGAGGATGTTTTAATCCTTACTTATGGAAACAGACTTAGTTATCTCTAGCTTTAAAAAAAGATAAAAATTGGATTCTACTTTATTATACAAATAACTACTGATTAAGAGAACTAATACAGTGTTTATTTCTGAGATGTACATTAAATAAATATTAACCAACACTGACATTTGACTGTTTTATGAGGAACCATTAACCTTAGATGAAGCCTTTATGCCTTGTGTAGATAAGTATTGTTGCTATTGCATTAACAGATAAGTAGCATAGGATGGGTTCGTATCAGATCAGGGAGCGTAGTTTCGTTTTGAAATAGAATGAATGGCAGGAGGATAAATTCAAGCACTCAGCAAATATGCCTGTGGTGCTGTGGTTTACTATCTGAATTATTTTTTTATAGGTTGTTTGTCTCTGTGCTAATTGTCACCAGCATCTTGTGGGTCCCGATAGTAGAAGTATCTCAAGGTGGACAGCTGGTCCACTACACAGAGTCTATTTCTAGCTACCTTGGGCCTCCCATTGCAGCTGTCTTCCTGCTCGCCATCTTCTGTAAAAGGGTCAATGAACAGGTAAGTGAAGAACGGGGAGGGGTTTCCCTGCTGGTCTGAGAAGTCTGTTCCTCTCACTGGCAGCACAGGATGCTTTCTGGCTACTCTGTGTGTGCGCCCAAGGCCTGCCTCAGTTTCTGCTGTGGTCACCACAGTGTCTGGTACTTACTAAGTCATGAAGATGTTCCTGCTCCCCGTTAGCAGCATTCATAAAATGCCATGTGCACGGTGCAGTGCTGGGGAGCACTGGCGCAGCAACTGGACTGCCAGCGTCCCATCAGGGCTCCACTCTGTGCAATGAGGATGGTAATAGTGTCCATTTTATAGGAGTTTCCAAGCGCATTAAATGAAATAGCATAGAAAATACTTTCTGAATCACTAGTTAAAAATTAAAATATGGTCATTGTTATTGCAGCATGAATAGTTGATCTAATCCCTTATATGTTTCTGTTTACTGTGTTATGTGATTCTTCAGGCAAGTGACAGGCTAGTAGTTCTTAGTATCTAGTGATTTTTTTCATCTCTTCAATATGTGTAATATGGATCATAATCCTCTTTGGTCTACAAACTAAAGCACAGGTTTTGATTCTACACATAAGAAAAGAGTGAGGAAAGTTTTCAGTGTTGACAGTGGAGTCCTGCAGTTGGACACTCAACAGTGTAAGGTTTTCCAGAACCACAGAGGGCGACATCCCACTGACAGCTAGTGTTCACAATTCTCCCTGTGTGCTGGTGTGCACCTAGGAAACCGGTGGTGATTAATTATGACATACTTGAGTGAGCGACTCACATTCCCTAAGCACTCTGTTCTTGCTTTGTTTTTAACAGGGAGCGTTCTGGGGTCTGATGGTTGGACTCGTGATGGGCCTTATCCGCATGATCGCAGAGTTTTCCTATGGGACGGGGAGCTGCCTGGCGGCCAGTAGCTGCCCCAAGATCATCTGTGGAGTGCACTATCTGTATTACGCCATCATCCTCTTCTCTGTGTCTGCATTGGTTATCCTGGGAGTTTCTTTCCTAACAAACCCCATTCCCGATGTACATGTGAGTGATGCACAGGATGGAAGTCACTCGCTCTCAACAGCTGTGTAATGACAGCTTCAGCCAATGCCGGGCTAGTGCAATTATTCCATTACTCAGCTAAACAATTTGAACGAGTGTGTGTGAAGCAACAGTGTATTAACAAGAGGCTAAAAATTGGGCCTATGTTTTCAAGGCCACTGAAATGTTCCTACAGGTAAAGGGGCTTGCCAAGTCCCTGAGATCTACATAAAGGATGCTAGGAGGGTACCAACTCCACAAAACCATCCTCCAACTGCCACGCATGCCTATGAAAGCACCTACCAACACGCATTGCACAGAAATAGTGAAAACCAATGAGCATACTATCTCACAAGCTTCATGATGCAGGTGCAGAGCACAGCTGTGCCCTTGTCACAGACATTGGGAAGGAACTGTCACTCTTGTCAACAGACGGAGAGAGATCTTACAACAGATCCGTCCATCTGAGCCTCTCCGGGCGTGAGTTGAAATTCAGATTCATTATAGAAGTTCATGTATATATGTCTTTTTAAAAATCAGACTATCAGTGACCAAAGAAAGGAAAAATAGAACAATAAGGTCCATCTTTGTCTTTCAAGATGGCAAAAAAAAATGCTTAATATTACTAATATAAAATGTTGGAAGAGATTTAGTAAAATTTCAGCATCCAAAATTACTGATAAGTGTGGGAATTTATGCTTGGTAAGAATGTCATCATGAGCTATTTAACAAGCGTTAACTCTCACAGTTTGTTAGTCCTAATCGCAGTTTCAGGAGCTTATGCAAAGATACTTGTACAAGTAGGAAAAATATGTGAGTCAGCATTATCTGTGCAAATGTCATTGACTTGAAAACTGGAGTACAACCCCAACTGCCATCACTAGAAGATGACTCTGTAAAACAGTGTGCTAAGTATTTCACAGGCAGTTGAAGGCAGCTTTTTACTTGCTTTGAGACCATCCATAAATCTGTTCAGTGGAAAAAATGCACATAGGATAACATGAGATCTTGTAATATCACTTAGGAATATAATTGAAATTGTGCAGGCACGTGTGTGTGTGTTCACGTGTGTGTCTACATACAAACACAAACATATATATAGACAACTGAAAATTTCAGCACCATAACCTCTGGCACAGTAGCTATGACAGTGTGAAAGCCATACAAATGTTTGTCATTTTTCAGCCTACATGTAATAAACAATATTACTATGTAAATATCTATTATAGTTATATTTTATATATTACATATTGTATTTGCATAATAATATTGTTTGTTACATTTAGTATATAATATGTACATGTGACACATTTACATACTAATGTTGTTTATTAGTAACATATTTATGCAGTATATACCTTTCATGTATTTTCTACCCATTGCTCAATCTTGAAGCAATACATGTTTGCAGTTTTAAGGAGGGACCAGTAGATAATGTGTGAAGTTGCAATTCAATGCCTAAAGTTGTGAAATGACTTTACCAGTGACATGTCATCAGAATTCATAACTAAATGTTTGCTCTGAGTCTTGGATATAGGCTGAATGAGCACCAGGAAATATGTCATGGTTTCCAACCCAATGCACATAATATTGGGTTCCTTTCTGCTAATACAAATAACCATAATTTATTATTGATTTTTCTTTATAAAACTTTTGTCTAGAGTTCATGTTTTGTTTTATGCTTATGCCAAAGGAGTTGAACTTTGAAAGCAGGTATGTTGGTATCAGCAGAGATGTCGTAGGTGGTCGTGTAATGCTGTAGGCCTCACCTAGGAGAGCAATACTGAGATATCCTGGGACAGAAGCTTTGAGCCAAGTCCGTGGTAGCCCAAACTAGGCCAGGAGTCAAGAAGTCTCTCAAGAAGATAGCTTTAATGAAAAAGTAGAGGGCATGATGGTGCCTTAACCCCACCCCTTGGGAGAGAGAGGCAGATCGGACTCAGAGTTCAAGGCCAACCTGGTCTACACAGTGAGTTCCAGACAAGCCAGAGGTACATAGTGAGAGCCTGTCTCACAAAAGAATAAAGAAAAGAGTGGATTTAACACACGAATGTGGTGAAGCCTCTGGAGCTCTGGCAGGGCATCCCAGCGTGATGTGAAAGCGACAGAGCCAATAGCACATTTCAGTAGGATTGGGGACACTGAAGGGAAGCGTGACTTTGAGACTATGATGGTTGTAACCCTGTGGACATTTGGACCAATTTCCTCAGAATAGCCTTGGGTGTGTCTTAGTCATCCATTGGATCCAATCACACTCCCTGCATGAATGATAAAAATATTACGTGCCAGCACATATCCCGTATGTTTTCTGAAGTGTCAATCAATACACAAAGCAGGAGAATCATGATCACACAAATGCTAGTCAAAATTCTATGAAACTTAAAATTTTAAAATAACAACAGTGGGCAAAGTCCCTAGGCAGGATAGGACTGAGATGTGTCATTACACGTGGAACTCAAGAACTGAACAAAATAGCCGTCTAACCCCAGTAGATGCAGAATTACAACTTACGATGTGTCGAGGGACAATAGAAGCCCTAGTCATCACGGAAGAGGAAGAGGAACGAGAAGGGAGGAAGGTCACACACACAGGTCGGGTCAGAGAAACAGCTTCTTGCGTCCTATAGAGCAGTGGAGTGGAGATTCCGCACAGCAATTTGGTGTGTGTTTATAAGGAAACAGAGCAAAGGAGTTAAAAGTTCTTTAACCTCCATTTCCTCCTCACTCACAAAAGTAAATGTTTAAGGAAATGAAAATGCTAATTTCCTTGATTTTGTAATTACATGTTGCATATATGTATCAAATTAGTGCTCTGTGACACGTAAGTATGTATAATTATTATGTGTTGAGTTAAACTTTTAAGCTAGGAATGATGCTGCACCAGCACCTGGGATGTGGGGGTGGAAAGATCAGAAGTTCAAGGCCATCTTCAGCTACATGGCAAGGACAAGGTCAACCTGGGTTACTTACATGAGACCCTGCATAAGATAGATAGATAGATAGATAGATAGATAGATAGATAGATAGATAGATGTAAAAAGCAGTCTCTAGCCAGACTGAAAATAACAATGAATTTACTATTAACAGTTGGACAGTAAGGACAATGAAATAACAATAAAGTCACTATCCCTGCTAAACTGTAGGACAATGAGTGAAGCCACGGTGTAAGGCACCCTAGCCTGGTCCCCTACTTTTCTGAAAGTAAGAGGTTTAGGAATCTTGAGCTTTTAAATGCTTCCTGAGGAATGAAAAACAGAAATGATTTTAACTGGTTCCTGGGTTTTGGAAAGTGTGATATGGCAGAAGGACCTTCCATTACAACCTCTTTTGTGCAGCCCAGTTTTTTAGTTATACAAACATGAGCCTATTCTTTGGTGTTTGCTAACGTGTACCTTTTGCTCATGCTTGCTGTGGTCTCCGCTCAGCTGTATCGCCTGTGCTGGACTCTTCGGAACAGCAAGGAGGAAAGAATTGATTTGGATGCAGAAGAAAATGAGGAGAAAGGAGCTGATGATGGGCGTGAAGGAGGTAACGCCTCACTTACATGTTGGTTTTCACAGTGTGACTTAGTGAGGATTTTTATATACCCTCTTAATTAAAATATAATTACATCACTTCCTCCTTCCTTTTCCTCCCTGGAGCCCCCAATCCCTCTCCCTCCAAATCCTCCCATGAATTATAGCCTCTTTTCTTTAATTAATATTATTACATATATGTATGTGTATTCACAAATACATCAGTACAGCCTGCTGAGTCTGTTTCTGTTGTGTGTATCTGGTTTCAGGGCTGACAGCTTTGTATTACATAACCAATTAGGGGCTCATCCCTGGGAGAGGTTATTTCTCCCATTCTTGGCCGACATTAGTTGCCTTAGATTTTGGCCTAGGAGTGGGACGAGTGAGATTTTTATTGCCCCTTTCACATTAACAAATCTATTATTATTGCCATTGTTCTTGTCTTGTTTACATAACCTGAGATGGCTGGTTGTATGTTAACTTGACACAAGCTAGAATCATCAGGGAGGAGGGAGCCTCACTTGAGAAAATGCCTCCATAAAATAGGGTTGTAGGCAAGCCCAGAGCACATTTTCTTAATTAGTGATTGAAGAGGAGGGCCCAGCCCACTGTGGGTGGGGCCATGACTGGGCTGGTGGTCCTGGGTTCTATAAGAAAGCAGGCTGAGCAAGCCATGAGGAGCAGCCCAGTAAGCAGCATCTTCCATGGCCTCTGCATCAGCTCCTGCCTCCAGGTTCCTGCCCTGCTTCAGTTCCTGTCCTGACTTCGTTCAGTGATGGATGGCTACCTGCAAGTATAAGGCAAATAAATCCTCCCACAGCACCCCCAACTTGATTTTTGTTCATGGGGTTTCATCACAGCAATAGAAACCCTAACGAAGACACAGCATCTTCTGTGAATGAACATCACAGCCGACTTCCTGGTATTCTGGCTCTCACGGTCTTTGTGATTCCTCTTCCCAGATGTTCACTGAGCCATAGACACAGGAGCTGTGATGCAGACGCAGCCGTTAGAGCTTGGCTTGATCTCTGCATCATGTCAGGTTGTAGTTTCCTGTAATGACTTCATGGACTGAGGAGATAAGCTTCTTTGATGAGGGATGACCCCTGCAGTTATCCAGTTCCCAAGAAGTTTTTGTTTCCATAACAAACTAGAACATTAAAATCTCACCAGCCCAATAATGAAGACAGCTTGATGGATATGAAATCCACTCAGCGACATTAGCATCCCCTGTCCATCCATGTTCCTTACTACACGCTGGGTGCTGAGATGACTTTCAGTTACCTGTTAACTTCTCCATCTTCATACCTCGTGATTAAGTCTCTAGCCCCAAATCCTCTCCAGCCTCGTTTCTTACTATTCTTTCCAATACACCAAAAGCAGGAGGGATGCATCAATTTCTCTACATACACCAAGATCCTTGCATATTGTCACAAAGATTCACTAGAATAGTTTCACAAAGCACAATATTGAAATTGTATCACCAGTTTTGACAAGGGTGGGGGGGCATGTTTTGAGACGGGGTCTCTTGGTGTAGCCTTGGCTGTCCTGGACTCTTTTGTAAACCAGGCTGGCCTCGAACTCACAGTGATCCACCTGCCTCTGCCTCCCAATTGCTGGGATTAAAGGCATGCAACACCACTTCTGACTTAGTTTTTTAAAACGAGCTTAAGATCATCTTTTCTTCTGTTAACCTGCCTATCAACTCAATAGTACGTTTATCTGGATCTCTAAACGCTCTTTCTTTTTTCTTTAATTACAGAAACCTATTGTATATTAAGGCTAGTAAAGCCTCTGTAGTATTGCATGCAAAGCACTCCCCATGTCCCTCTCATTTTGCCACTTGTGTTTATTTACTTCTGAGTATATTTTTCAGAATTTTATATATTTATATATGTACATATATGTATGTATGTATGTACGTACGTATATGGGTGTTTTGCCTGCATGTATGTCTGTGTGAGGGTGTCAGATCTTACAGTTACAGAAAGTTGTGACCTACCATGTGGGGCCGAGAATTGAACCCAGGTCCTCTGGAAGAACAGTCAATGCTCATAACTACTGAGCCATCTTCTCCAGCCCAGTTTTCAGATTCTGTATAGTCAAATTTGTACATACTTTCTTGGGATTCTTGTAGTTTTTATAAAAATAAACACTCAGTGTTTAAGACATCTGTAGAGCATTGGACAAGGCATTCTACGCATCTTTGGTGATAGTTTATTTTTCTTTCTTGTTCCAGACCAAACTGAAAAGCCTCATGGATGTCTCAAGAGGACTTGTGACTTATTCTGTGGTTTGCAAAATACAGAGCCCAAGCTGACGAAAGAGGAGGAAGAAGCTCTGAAGAAGCAGCTGGAAGACACTTCAGAGGATCCCTTCTGGAGGACAGTAGTGAACACCAATGTCATTGTCCTCCTGGCTGTGGCAGTGTTTTTCTATGGCTATTTTGCCTGAACACTATCTCATCCACAACAATATTGGTTAAGCAAAGGATCACTGTGTGCATTTTCATTTTACAGTTTATTATCTTGCAAAGGGGCATTTGCAACTGGTAATTTTATCTAATAAGGTGACGTCAGACTTGATTTTTGTTGTCACTCCTTGTAAACAAAATAGTTTACAATTTATAAAACCACTAAAGTGACTTCATAATAAGAAAGTGAAGTAGGCAAAGAACCTAAATATCTTTTTATACTTTTATAAAGTATCATTACCGACTAAAATTTTATAGATTTAAGAAGCATAATGTGATGGTTTCACATATATATGTTGTGAAAGTGTCACCACAACAAAGTCAACTGGCACATTTGTTGTGGAAATTTTGGTTTATTTAAAAATTCAGTTATGGCCAGGCATGGTGGCACATGCCTTTAATCCCAGCACTCTGGACCCAGAGGCAGGCGGATCTCTGTGAGTTTGAAGCCAACATGGTGTATAAAGTAAGCAAGCCTAGGACAACCAAGGCTACCCTGTCTCAAAAAAAAAATTCAGTTATATTATATAAACATGTTTTTGTTTTAATCACAGGGGTGGGGTATGGGACCTGCTCCAATTTGTCCACAGCTGCTAAGTCTCCTGAGAGGGCACACGATCTTTATCAACAGGAAACTGCCTCATGGGGAGGCATGGTCTTTGCCAGTTGGAAAACATCCTGATATGGACTTTGAGAGGGTATAAATACAAGAGCCCAAAGAGAAAAAGAAAGAAGAAAAAGGGCTGCAAGAAGAATGCTTGGAGGAGATGGTCAGAAGAGGAAGAGGGTCTCCTGCTGCATCTGCTGGCTGGGGATGCTCATGACGACCCTAAGCAGCAGGAAGCAGCCAAGGAAAACTACACCCCATCTCCTCACTAACCTTTTTTCCTTCCTGCGTGGTGCTGGGGTGGTGGAAAGGACTGGAGTGGAGAAAGGAGAGAGATAAGAAACCAAAATAAAAATAGATTTAAAAAATATGCCTGTACATCCATAACCTAGCATACTTGCTCTTTTGTATTAAACAAGGAGAAAATACTTAATATGCTCTCAGCAAATTTGAAATACACAGTACATCGTTACTTTCCCTAGGTGTATAGATCTAATGTGTTATTGGATCTCCATAATGCACTCATCTTACAGCTAACACCTGCACCCTTTATCGGACACCTCATCTTTCTGTCCCATCTTTGAGCTCCTGGAATGCACCACTGCTCTATGCAGTTTGTGCTGCTGCATCAAACACAAAATATTCAGAATTATGAAAGAATTTGGTTTTTATAGATCTTCAGATGAGAAAAGACTGTACTTAAGAGCCAGAATCTGGAGAGGAGATGTTGCTACATCATTCCATGGCAGATGGTGGGTGATGGAGATCATCTGTGAAAAGGGAAAAGGGACTAAATTTGTCTTTTTTATCAGGAGCCCAATCCTGCAATAACACTAATTCATTCCTGAGGGAAGAACCCCCATTAGCGCTCACTGCATTGAGGTTTCTCCTCTTTGCACTGACACTGAATTGGTTTTTCAACATATGACCTATAGAGGATCTATTCAAATATAGAATTACACGCTATCCATTACATTCAAATTATACCAGTTTCATTCTGGTAACACCAAAGGCCCTAATTTGTTTGCAGAACAACTCAGAAGTAAAGAAAATATTTGTGTGACATAGCTAGGAATGAGACTCAAGGAATAACACATTCTAAAACAAGTCCCTGCTGCCATCCTGGGAAACCAAACATGCTGCTTCCAAAGCTCAGAGGTGGAGTCATCACAGCATAGACACATGGCATAGAAAGCAGTCACTGGTCGCTAGTTGGTCTTAAGCCCACAAGGTAATGGCCTTTGCCCTTATCCCCTGCTTCTCTGGCACACTGGGGCAGAGGCTGGGCCCCCAGGGCCTCAGGCAACTATGTCTGCACCCTCTAGAAATATAACCATCCATGGGGATCTACGTGTAAAGATGATCACTGCTGCATTGTTTGCGATGTCCTAAGATACTTGACATTGTCTTCCCTTTGGAAACAAATCCCTTAGTCCAACCCAGACTAAGAGAGAGGATTACACTTGGGCATAAACAAAATGCGGATCACACTACTGGGATCTCTCTTAGAGACTGTGAACCACAGCAGAGACACTCTAAGGAGCCTAAGAAGAAAAGAGATCTAACTAGTTCACAGGGCGTGGCTGAGTGAACAGAGAGTACGGCATACGCCTAGAGGGTAATAAAACAAGCCAGCATGGATTGATACCGAGCATTATGTAAGAGAAAAAACATGCACCTGTTTCAATGATGCCATAGATGGGCCAAACCTAACCCGGAGCAACAGTTATCACAAGGCTTGCCCTTGGGGACATTGACAAAAAGCAGTAAGAGTCGGGCCAGTGCTGTACATGCTGATTGGGCTGCAGGCTATGGGAGAACAAGCCTGTGGAAAAATTCATGGAGCTCTACAGTGAAGGTTGTGAATTCCACTGTTTATACTGTTTCAAAAATAAAAATAGAAGAAATAACATAAAATCGATGTTATACCTTCAACCAAACCACCAACAGCAACAAAAACAGATTTTTTTTTTCTATCATTGTCCTGGTATAAAAGGAATAATAAAGATTTGTCTTTGAGAAGGTAAAAAAAAAAAAAAAAAATTGTCCATCAGTAAGCTATCTGCAAGAAATACATTGTGAAGAAAATAGCAAACTGTAGACAAATATATAAATTAATGATAAAATAAGGATGACAACATTGTCTGCTGATGTTTAAATATTGCACTATGAGCTCGGGAGATGGCGGAGCAGTTACACACTCTGGCTGCTTTTGCAGACAATCTGAGTTTGGTTCCCAGCATCCACTAAGGTTGCTCACAACTCCATGGAACGCCACGTCCAGGGAATGTGATGTACACGTACATACGCTCACACACACAGAGTCACACACACATAGAAACGTATCTCTAAATAATGTGCGTATACATATGGCGACACTTGTGCGTGTGCATGTGAACATGTATGGAAGATGCCGATCATTTTGATCAAATAGCTGCAGTTGAAGATAAAGGCACAAAAGCCTTTGGAGTGGGTTCGCTAGTTCCCTGAGCAGAAGAAAATGTGCAGAGAAGATGACCCATGAGGAGCTGGGCCTGATTCCACACGGCTGGCAGGGAGGATGCTGTACAGGAGCAGCCAGAAAGGATGCTGGAGAGCAGAGCTGGAGAGATGAGCAGGAGTGTGGCCTCCAAACCCCCGGGAGCCAGGCCGGCAGAGGGGCAGTGGAGTCCATTGAGCAGCTGGAGCAGAGAAAGACCAACCACACACCTGGATGTGACTGTCTTCTATGCCTTCTATTAGGACTTTGATTTTGATATATCATTGCTTCTCAACTTTTTTTCAATTACGACCACTTATCGCAGAGAAAACTTTTATATAAACATACAGGATTTTATACGAGTGAGAGCATATATTCATGTTTTATAACAGTAGTATTTTAGGGACATTCTACTTTAATAGGATCTTTAACTATTTCAATAACTATCACATAACATACGCATTATAATTTATTTGTTTAATCAATATCATATTTTCAGTTTTCCCAGTGTTGTCTTTTATAAAGACCACTATCATCATTGAGTATACACTTATTTTTCAATTCTTTCTGACACAACGCATCCCCAGCAGACTTTCCTCTCCCTTCTCTCCTCCCATCCCACCTCTTCCTCCCTCTCTCCCAGATCCACACCTCCTCCATTTCCCTTGAGAAACAAGCAGGCCTCCCAGGGGTATCAACCAAACATAGCTCTCCTAGTTAGAATTTCTATTGCTACAGTGAAGCACCTTGACCAGTCCAAGCATGGCTCCACCCACAATGGGCTGGGCCCTCCTCCATCAGTAACTGATTAAGAAAATGCCCAACAGCTGGACTTCATGAAGGCAGTTTCTCAACTCGGGTCCCTCCCTTCCAGATACCTCTAATTTGTGTGTCAAGTTGACACAAGACTAGCCACCATGAATGACCTCTTTGTCAACTCACACACACAACACACAAACACATCTCTAGTAAGTCATAAGCTTTGTCTCTTACTCGTCCCCAAGTTCTCACATTAAAAACATAAGTAACTGAAGTCCTGCAGTCTTTACACATTCAAGCACATTAAAATTTGAGTCTCTCTCTAAAATAGCCAGTCTCTCTAAAAATCCAAAATTTCTTTTAAAAGTTCAGTCTTTCAGCTGTGAGCTACTGTAAAAATCACAATTAAATTAAATGCCTTCTTTCAAGAGGAAAGAGCCAGGGTACAGTCACAATCTGAACAAAGCAAAAACAAACTCTAAAAGTGTAAATAACTCAAAGTCCAATATCTGGGATTCACTCACGGTTTTGTGGGCTCCTCCAAGGGGCTCAGGTCACGCCTCTGGCTCTGCCCTCTGCAGCACACACAGCCTGTCTTCTAGGCTGGTGGCTCCACTCCTCAGCTGCTGCTGTTCTTGGTGCTCTTCTCGTGGCACTGGCACCTCCAAAACGCTGGGGTTTCCTGCTGCAACTGGGCTGCACTTTCACCAACAGCCTCTCATAGGTTCTCTTCACAGTGCCAAGCCTCAACTTCTCTGCATGGCCCCTTCAGTCCTGGGCCTTCAGCTGCCACAGAGGCTGCACCTCCACCAGTGGCCTCTCCTGGCCTCTCACACTGCCAGGCCTCAGCTGCTCTCCGTGACCCCTCCGTGCCTTCAAAACCAGACCCACCTGGGTGATCCTTACACATTACCAAGTCCGGCTGCCAGCACAAGGTACAATGGTGGCTGCTTCTGGAACACAGTTTCTCGGTGCTCTCAGGAAAGCATGCCCCAGAGGATTTCACCTCAGTGATGCTGGTCTCTTCTCAGTCACCGCTAATTTCTTCGCTCCAGCTGATCAGCATCCACTGTCCCAGTAATGCCAAGGTTTCGCTTCCTGGTGCTGCCTCTTGTTAATCAAGGCTCACTCTCCAGCCCCAGCTGACCTGAATGAAAGCTTCTTAATTCAAAATAGCAAACAATCCTTGTTTGCACACTGCCGCCAGACCGCCTAGCAACCTATGACGTCATGTCTTTAAGCTTTCCCTCTAAAACCTCAGAAGCCAGGGCTGTATTTTCTGCACTGCTCTCAAGGTTCTTATCTTCCAAGCTCCTACAGAGCATCCCACTGAGCTCTCCTAGCTGAAGTTCCAAGTCTTTCCACAATCCTCCCCAAAACCCGGTCAGGTCGGCCGCAGCATCAATACCCCACCATGTTGGTAACAACTTGTCTTAAAGTTTCTATCGCTTAACTCTGATGCCCCATATTTGACCATGTCCCCTTGATGAGGAGGCCTGGTGGCACTCAGAGGAAGGATAGCAGGCCTCCAAGAAGAGACTTGATACCCTATGAGCATATAGAGGGGGAGGAGGTCCCCCTCAGGCACAGTTATTATGGAGGGGAGTAGGGGGAAAGCGGGCAGGAGGGAGGAATGGGAGGATACAAGGGATGGGATAACAATTGAGATGTAATATGAATAAATAAATATATATGTTCCTATCGCTGCAACAGAACACCGTGAGTAAAAGCCAAGTTGGGGAGACAACGGTTTGTTTCTCTTACACTTCCACAGGGCTGCTTTTCACTGAAGGAAGTCAGGACCTGAACTCAAACAGCACAGGAACCTGGAGGCAGGAGCTGATGCAGAGGCCATGGAGGGGTACTGCTTGCTGGCTGCCTTCCCAGTCAAGCCACTTAGCACACTTATGGGAAGACATCTGTGTAGTACATTTTCTGTTAGTGGCTCCCCCTCTTGGAGAGTAAGTCAAAAGAAGAAAACAATTGTTTACTCAAAATCTTGTTTTGTTCAGTAACACATAAGCTGGGGGGGGGGGGGGGGGGGGTTGCTGCCAGGACTCATGAATGGCATCATTGGTCAGAAGCTATTGACATGAGACCACAGTGCCCCCTGGTGGTGATAGCTAGTTAGGGAGGCAATTAATTCTGCAGAAGTTACTGAGAAAGGCAAAACATTTTATTACAGATTTCAGTCTCCGCCCATCTAAGATAGGAGGTTTTAAAATAGCATGTTTTCTCTCTTTTGATCTCCTGGATCAAAGTGCACCATTAAAGAGAAATGGAGAAAGCCTCGGGCCTCTGTCACATTCTGTAGTTGGGTTCTGTCAGGGAAGACGTCACTAGACACATGTGTTCATTAAAACAGCATTTCTTGTAGGAAGCCATGCACAATAAACTCAAGAAGCAAGGCGAGATGCCTTTACCTACTAGAAACTGCGGCCACTTGAAGTCATGTACTAGTCCGTCACACGATCTGTGAGTGACAAAGAGGGCAGAGGAGAGCATTCATATTTTAAAAGAAAAACATCAACTCATTGTGCAGCTGGAGCTTGAAATTAACAACCAGGATCAAATGGAAGTGTGCTTGAAGAGGTTGAACACCTCATGAAAACCAGACACTGTGGCTCACCCTGGCTCGGAGCGACAAGCAGCCACCGGGAGAATCCTGCATACACAAATACACGTGAGCACACCCACAGAGCCACACACACGGATACACATGAGCACACCCACAGAGCCACACACAGGGATACACAAGAGCACACCCAAAGAGCCACACACAGGGATAAACAAGAGCACACCCACAGAGCCACACACACGGATATACAAGAGCACAGCCACAGAGCCACACACATGGATACACATGAGCACAGCCACAGAGCCACCCACAGGCACACACACGAGCACACCCACAGAGCCACACACAGGGATACACATGAGCACACACACAGAGTCACACACATGAATACACAAGAGCACAGCCACAGAACCACACACAGGAACACACACAAGCACACCCACAGAGCCACACACAGGGATACACATGAGCACACCCACAGAGCCACACACAGGGATACACATGAGCACACCCAGGGAGCCACATACAGGGATACACAAGAGCACACCCACAGAGCCACACACAGGGATACACATGAGGACACCCAGGGAGCCACACACAGGAACACACACAAGCATACCCACAGAGCCACACAGAGGGATATTCACGAGCACACCCACAGAGCCACACACATGGATACACACGAGCACACTCACAGAGTTACACACACAGGGATATAATGAGCACACCCATAGAGCCACACACACGAACACATTGCCATTGCAGTAGTGAGGATGCAGTGAGGTGCCGCATTCAGTTGAGAAAAGTGAATGGAGTAGACACTTAAAGCTTCTACCTCTGCGTGTGAGGTGCCTAGAAGAGGCCACTCCATCTTCACAGAGGGGAGGAGACTGAGCAACCTGAGAAGTCACCAACTCTATTTCAACCATAGGAGAGAGGAGGCCACAGAGCCAGGGCTGTAAGATGGCAGACATGGCTGTGAGAGAGACTCACGAGACAACAACAGCAAGTGCTCAGAGCAATCGCATGCTGGGTTGGCAAAAGCAAGCGAGCGAGCTCCCGGGAGCAGCCCGCTCGTGTTCTGCATGGCTGACAAATAGGTGCCCACCACCCACTAGTGCCCCCAAGGCTCAGAGCTGAAAGCACTGGCCCCACTGTGCCCCCTCCACTCTTTGGGGGTTGTTCTCTGTCCTCCCATAGGGGCAGGAGTTCCAGCACCCGGGCTCATGTCTAGGTCCCGGGGACCTTGCCATGTTAAGCAGGTCAGGAGAGGATGCTCTATAGTGGAGCCTTGACCAGAGCAGCATTGGGGTGCAGGGCGGGGGAGGGGGGGCGGGGGAGCTCCATGTTAGGATTGGTAAAACTGGAAATTTCCTGTCCTGGAGAGGAAAGGAGATTTTCCGCCCGCGTGGGCGTGTACACACACGCGCGCGCGCGCGCACACACACACACACACACACACACACACACACACACACACACACACACAAGAAATGAAAGGAAAAGCAAAGAAAAGGGGAAAAAAGCCAGCTAACAACAGAATATACAGGGTGCCACCTCGTGGCAGAATCTGGAAAAAACAGCAGAATTTCAGTCAGCCCCCCTTTAGATGGGGAGGGATGGAGTGGACAAGAGGGTGCCAGGGGAAGACAAGACAAAATTTAGATACCAGGAAGAAATCAAGAAATAAAATAGCTCCCTGGGCCAGACTTGCCTATAAACATTCAATCATTCACACAAGTTGGCCAGCCATTCATTCAAGTAAGACGGAGAGCACATCTCTGTGACAGGCAGACCCAGGATACAGAGTCCCCACTATTGCCATCCCAACTGTGTTTAAGGACCAGCAGGAGAGTTTCTCTCCTAAGTTTTTTCCCATCTCCCCCATCCCCCAAAAGATCTCCTGACTCTCAAAAAAAAAAAAAAAAAAAAAATTCCCTCTGGCCTAACCCCCTTGTTCAGATTTTTAAAATTGACCACAAACTGATAGGATATATGCCTGTGGACATTAAACTATATGTATTCTCTGCCCTTTTTGGGAAGATCAGGAGTTAGGGGTTTTTCAAATAGCTTATCGAAGTGCGTGGGTGCTCTCCTAAATAGATCTAGAACTCCCCCACCCTCATTCCACGTCCCCTATGTACTATTCATTTAGTGTATGTGTTTTACAAATCCTAGGACTGTGGGGCATATACAGCTGAGTGTGACACCAGGCCTTGTCCTGTAGGAGCCTTTTCTTGCATTGGTGGGAAAAACCTGTGTCAGCTAACACCAGGTTTAAGAACCGTTGACTGTCACCATGGTTAGCTTCCTGAGTGTGCATGGGGCATGTACACACACACACACACACACACACACACACGTAATAAGCATGCATATGGTAAAGCTACTGGGGAGATGGAATTGTACATGTAATTATTTAAATATTTAAGTAATATTTTGTCAGGCTACGTGTGGCGGTTTATAATCCCAGCACTATGGAGACTAAGGTAGGGTCCTTATGAGGATGACAAAGGTGACACCCCTGATAAAGGCCCATTCCTCTATTGCCTGCAGAATTCCTCTATCTGGGACCATGCATCCAAACACATCAAGACATCATCTAACCTCAGAGTGAAGAGGCACTCCTGGGCATACACATGTGCGTGTACACATACACACACACACACACACACACACACACACACACACACACACACACACACACACTCACACACCAGATTTTGTTTTGTATTTGTTCTGTTTCTGGATAATTCCACCTCTAGATGGGAGAGACGCTTCCTGAATCATTTTTTCCTTATGACTGGACATTCGGGCAAAGACCTTTAATGCCTGCAGAGCTAACTGCCACATGCAGGCTCCCAGTCCTGGCTAGCAGGATGCATTATTCTGAAGGTTTCCTCCACAAAGATACAAAAATGGCTCAGAAAGAGGGGTAGCAGGTAGGGGCTTGGAATGTCCACTATACCAAGTTCTTCAGTGAAACAGGGACAGCCGGAGTCAAAAGAAGTAAGAGGTCTCTACCAGGAGCACCCACTGACACACCTCCTAAGTGGCCTAGGATGAATCCAGGACCGTCATCCTCCAGTGGAAAACAGGGTGTCTACCACCATGGTCTCCTTCGATTTGTTTTGTTTTGTTTTTTCCTATTTTTGTTTTTTTCAAAACAGGGTTTCTCTGTGTGGTCCTGGTTATGTCCTAAAACTGGCTCTGTAGACAAGGGTGGCCTGGAACTCACAGAGACCTGCCTGCCTCTGCCTTCCAAGTGCTGGGATTAAAGGTGTGTGCCACCACCGCCCGGCACACAGTTCCTGGAGAATCAGTAACAACTACTATGACCCTCAGGAGCTGAAAGCTCATTTTTTTTTTTTTTTTTTCTAAAACTGACAACAGAATGAGCTAATAGGGAAAAAATGGCATCCTCCTCCAATGGCATGTGGTTCCACTGATGTGCCTGAGGGGTGTTGGGAAACACGAAGCCTCTGCGTGTGGTTATTTCTCAACCTGGGTGCATGGCCTGTGTGCACTTGTTTTTTTGTTTTCGTTTCTGTTTATTTTTGAGAAAGGGTCTCACTATACATTTTGGGCTGGTCTGAAACTTGGTAAGCAGACCAGGCTAGCCTCTAACCCACCGAGAGCCACTTGCCACACATGCAGAGTGCTTGGCATGAGGCTCATCTGTACAGTGAGCTCTGTTATACTTTCAGGAGTATTATTTTATAATTTTACTAAACAACAGAAAAAAATTTTTAAACATAAATTTAAATGTAGTACTGAGAAAGGTTACAAGGCCATGACCGTGGCCTTATAAAGCCCCATTTAACTGGGGCTGGCTTACAGTTCAGAGGTTTAGTCCACTGTCTGAATGACAGAAAACATGGCAGCACACAGGCAGGCACAGTGCAGGAAGGGTATCTGAGAATTCTACATTTGGACAGGCAGGCAGCAGGAAGAGAGGGTGACACTGGGCCTCACTTAAGCATCTGAAAACTCAGAGTCCACCCCCAGTGACACACTTCCTCCAACAAGGCCATACCCACTCCAACAAGGCCACGCCCACTCCAACAAGGCCATATCTCCTAACAGTGCCACTCCCTGTGGGCCTATGGGGCCATTTTCATTCAAACCACCACCACCTCATGCTTATGAAAAACAGTATACATGCACAGAAGCAGGAAATAGAACATTTTTTCATTTAAAAATATTTATTGAGCATGTACTATATCCTGCACATAGTTTACACATAAGATGCTACAGACTGCTACCCATGCAGAGCCCACTGCATACACTACCGCCACCAGTCCTTGCACTAAGGCACAGGGGCTCAGCTGTCTCTAACACCAGAGCACAGCTCTGCAAGCCACAGTCTACAGGGGCAGCAGCTGGCCAAGGGCATCAAGGACACCACTGACACAAGGTGTGGGCATCACAGTCACAGGTCAACAGGCTGAAATGTGTGTCTGAGGAATCTACAGCTACTCAGAGCTGGGGTCACAGTCACAACTGGCAGCCGACAGGCACCACAGGATGAACACCTACATACACAGCCTACGAGAGAAATGACACTTGGAGTGAGGGGCCCAATGTCACCTGCTAGTTGGAAAGGGGACAGGTGTGCATGGGACAGGTGCGTCTGGATGTCACAGCGCGTGGCCAGATGCATCTTATTCCACCAAGATGCACACTGTGACCATGACTCCCAAGCAGTGTTCAATCGTCACCTCCAGATTGGAAAGACTTTCTCTCCAACCTGTAAAAGAAATAAGAAAAGGTCAATTCACCATTTCTGTTTGATTAACATACAGTACTTCCAAACAGTTTAACTCTGGATGTTGTGGCATTCCAAGCGAACAGATTTAAATGACAAACACTCTGACAAGAATATAAAATTACCACAATTTAAATAAAAGGCAACCGTTTGATTGTTTTTCTTTTCTCTCCTACATTAACTCTGTATCCAAAAAAAAAAAACAAGCTCCAATTTCCAGTAGCCTTTGAGACTTGAGGCTTGACACCCCACCCAACTCTGTGCACCTCATGTCATTCCACATGTGAAATATGTCCCTCACACCTCCACACCTCATGCATGGCTCTTCCAGAAAAAGTGCAAGTAGTGGCCCCAGGCAGGTGTGGACTCCTCCGCCAGCTGTGTCACCTGATGATTACACACTTACCTTCTTACTGTCCACCTGCTATTATATGAAAGAGAAATAAATCTACCTAGCAGTAACACCTTTGGCCTGTGTGAAGCCAGTGATACAGGAAAGGCTGGGCCAACCATGGCAGGAGACACGCATCCGTCATCATTCTTAATGACCCAGAACAGTCTCCCTGAGATCCAGCCCCTATAAGATACGATTACAGGAATAAGTATCTTACTCTTTGAGATGTGGGGTCCAGTGTGGAAGTGACAGCCCAGCTCAGAGAGACGGACATGTGCCTTCTCCATACCGGATTTCTTTGTAACACAACAGAGCCCGTGACCACATCTCCTATGTGGACTGGGACTGGGTCGTCCATCATGAACAAGGTCTGCTTCCAGTGTGTGGTCCTGCAAGACAGGAGCAGGCACCTAGGAGCCTCATCTGGCAGCCCCAACGAGGCCCTCTGCGCTGGCAGCCTTCCTGCCTTGGAACCCAGGAACACGGAGCTTAGTCTCATCTTATACAAGGCGCAGTGCCACTCTCCCACAGCCAGCCCTATGATCTGAAGTCCTTGTGGGGTCAAAACCACAACACCGGGCTGATACCCTGCTCCAGATGCAGCGGAGATGACATTACAGAGACGGCTGAAAGGTCCACCTGGGTGGCCTGCTGACTACACTGGGCTCTGAATCCCCAGCCCCAGAGGACAGGAGTGCACTCGGTCACTGTGCCCCTTTCTAGGCTGCTGATGCCTGATTGAGTCACCACAGTTAATGAGGGGCACATACAATGGAGCCAGGACAGAAGACCATTTCTCAAAGAGATGAGTTTAATGTAAGCCAGTCAACTGCAACACCACAGGCGGGCAGTCCCAGGCTCTGGGACTCTCGTTTCTTTGTTTCCGTGCCGTATCTAGCTCTTCTGGTCTCATGTCAGCCCATGCGCCCAAAACATACAGCATCCCTTCTCGTGTTGCTCTTTGGTTCTGTTCACTCTTCAAATGTCCCTGGTTAACCTCTCCTCCCTGATCTGGGGCACAGGGGTGAGGGCAGGGCACACCAACCTGATCAACGTACACCGCCATTACGGGAGAGTAAGAGGTTGGACGGCATTGTGCCAGCCAAAGGATGTGTTCAAACTTGTGGGCTAAGGGGCTAGGAGAGGCCAGGGGAGCAGAACCTCAAGTCTATGATGCACTTTTACACTGGGGAAGCATCTCAGGCGCACTAACTTGCTGGTAGAGAATAGCCAAAGCAGAGATAAGAGGCAACCCTTTGCAGTCCACCTGGCTGGCCAAGGGTGCCTGGAGCACAGCACACCAGCCTGCTTCCATCTACTCCTTCTCCCCTGCCTCCCCCAGTAGCGTCACTCACGGGTGCAGCGGGCCTGTGCTGAGCATCTGCTGTGGCTGGCCCTCCTCTAGGCTTTGGAAGTGCACACTGAACCAAGCTGTGAAGCCATGCAGGGTACCAGCCTTTTGGATGTCAAACCGCAGCTCACCACGCATGGTCTGCACCCAAACATAGGAGAGCATGTTGGTGCCACAGACTAGCGCCAATCCCAATACCTTAGCCCTGACTTCAACCCCGCAAGCCACTCTGGGTCACGTGGATGGGGCTCCACCAACCACATCCATCCCGAACTCCTACACCCACACAACAGTCGCCGGACTTAGCCAACCATGGCGAGGGTGTCAAGAATTCTGTCACTGACAGCGGCTGTAAACAACTGAAAGAATTTGTTACCCAATCACTGGGCCACAATAAATGGGATACAATATGTTAGGATGCCAAGAACATCAAATGTAATATAAAACTATCTGAAGACAGTGAAGAGATTAAGCATAAAGAATTTTAAAACATGAAAGGCAAAACCAAAATAGAACATAAAAGGGGAAAACAGTCTCAAACGGAGTATAGCAGTTCATTTATTGGTGTAATTCAGTCATCACAACACACACACACACACACACACACACACACACACACACACACACACACACACACACACACGCTTGCTGCATGTCTGCTATCAGTACCCAGTGTCTTGTGCAATTATTTAATGTCAGAAGCAGGTCGGTCTCTCACCTCCAGGTCAGAGATCTGCACAGTTCTCATGTCCAGCTGCAGTATGGTGCATGGCTCAGACAGACAGTCTTCTGGCTTCAAGATATGGTTAGACTTTGGCTTCGAAAAAAACTCCTTGATTGCTAAAGACCTGGGGGGGGGGGGGTCAAGGATTTAGCTGTAAATATACTGGGCGCAGTAAGTGAGCACTGAAGGCGCCGCCTAGAGGATCATCCCTGCTAGCCCAGTTCCTCTGCTCTCCAGCCTCGCTGAGCCTTACTAGCTGGCCCTCAGAGGCTGCCTGTCAGCGGCCCCTTCCTTATCAAGTCAAATATAGGGACCCAAGCACTCAGAAGCCAGCCATGACAAGTCGGGGAGGGGAGGGGGGGAGGAAGGGGGTGGTTCTCATGTGGCTACCTTGGCATTTCAATGTAAGTGTCTCAAAAACACTTTCTGTGGACCTCCCACTATGCGGAGAACTCAGCTGATGCCCCCTAAATCTAGCTAGTCCCAATGCCTACTGGCAGGACTAGAGGAGGCGCCTGTGTCTCGTTCACGGGAGGAAAAACCAAACTGTTCCATAGCAAGGAAGTTCAGCAACAGACAAAGAGCGGCACCCAGAGGTGCTGCACAAAACCGAGTGCTGAGACCCACTCCTACTGTCCCTGTGCACGTGCCCCCCCCCCCCCCCCCCAATGTCAGCCCCTCCTCCCACCACCCTCTCACTACAGCAGCTGTTGAATCAAAACAGCACCTGCAGTAACTTCCCAAATAGCAAACATGCAGATCTTTTAAAAAAGGATTATAGTTTTATGTTCAAATTTCTTAATGTACTTCTGATGATAATTATGAATATGTCCAAATAACACAAACTGTAGCCTGGTATGGTAGTGCATGGCTTCAGTCCCAGCACTTGAGAGGCAGAGGCAGGTGGGTCTCTGAGTTGAGGCCAGCCTGGTGTACAAAGTGAGTTTCAGGACAGCCAGGACTATACAGAGAAACCCTGTCTCAACAAACAAACTAACATAAAAAAAGAATAATTCCTGTACTTTGCCTCAGCATTTTGGTGACTTAGGTGACCTCCCCACATACATATTAATGCTTATGTAAATTAGGGTCCTTTCTGTATAAATGCTTTGTCCTGTCAGCTTTACTACCTAATTTTTTTATTACCTATCTCTAAAATTCCATGGCATTTCTTTCCTTCTTTCAAGGCAGAATCTTATGTAGATCAGGCTGACTACAAACTCTCTATGTAGATAAGGATGATCTGAATTTCTGATAGACACACAGAAATCTGCACACATTCCTTCAGGAAGCCATTTGTTCCCAATGCCTTTCATGCATAGCCTGAGCACTACCTGAGCAAGAGCAACTGTGATGGTTTGAGTGAGAATGACCCTATAAGCTCATAGATCTGAATGCGTGGTCACCACAAAGTGGAACTGTTTGAGGAGATTAGAAGGATTAGGAAGTATGGCCTTGCTGGAGGAAATGTGTCACTGGGGGTGGCCAGGTCCTAAGGATGAAGATGCAGCTCCCAGTGACTGCTCCAGAGCCGTGCTCCCCATCATGGCAATGGACTAAGCCTCTGAAACTGTAAGCCAGCCGCCAGTTAATGCTTGCTTTTATAACAGTTGCTGTGGTCACAGTGCCTCTTCAGAGAGACAGAAGAGTGACTGAGACAGACACAGTAGGCACCACAGAGTGGATAACCAGCACCTACTAACAAGGCTCTGATGCTCTTGACAGAAGATGTCTGTCTCGCCCAAAACAGTGTAGCACATGCAGATGACTGCCACTCAGCAAGACAGGTGATTCAACACTGGCTCATCTGATGAACAAAGTGCCATTTAGCAATGTTGGAACAGTTGGTGGTAATTTTGTTGGATTTTTCCCCCCTGATCTATTCAAGCTCTTCGGCTATGATCTCAGCGAGACATGCATCTTTTTCCTAAAGGATTCTAAATTAAGATTCTTGCTGGTTTCTGGCACACAAACTACCAAACTTTATAAATTCCAATTCAGTGTTTATGTCACTCTGTTGGTGACATAGTGATTCCTCTCCAGCTCAGAGAGAGACCCCATGTTCCCGACACACATACACACACACACACACACACACACACACACACACACACACACCACGTGTTGTGTGCGCACTCCTATAGTGAGTGCTGATATTTCAACACAGACCTCTTAAATCCACACAGAATTAGTTTTAATTCCTGGTTTGAAGGAGGAAGGAAAGATGCTCTCCAAAGGGACAATCAATGACGAATGTGAAGACTCGGCCCTCACTGCTTCCAACTCAGATCCACCTTACCATCCTTAGCCATCTTGCTCTCGCTGCCTCTGGTCCTACACAGTAGCTTTTCTGGGCAGCACTGTTTAGTTACTATAGTTCCACCATAGCTTTTTGTTTTGCTTTATTTTTATGAGTCAGGGTCTAGAATTTGCTATGTAGACCAGGCTAGCCTCCAATGTTGCTGTGACAGGTCTAAAATTTGCTATGAAGACCAGGTTAGCATTGAACTCACAGAGACCAGAGATCTGCCTGCCTCTGCCTCCAGGGGTACCTGGATTAAAGGTATATGCCACCATGCCCAGTCCTCCATCATGGCTTTTAAAAGTTTCTCTACTTTCCTAAGATAGGTAAGGGGAACCCATTTCTCTCTGGGGCACTGGATAGGTAAACATTGCTTAAAATCAGTTAATATACTATTACTTCTGACCTTCATTTTCCTGAAGATTTTGGTGAGAAGGCTATTTGATTCTGTAACTAGTAGCTACTAGACTGTCTTTCTGTTCTTTCCTTGAACAAAACCATACCAGGCTTCCTTGAAGGAAAACATTATCAAGTCTAACAACTAAAAATGGCACTTAGGCCAGCATCCGCCATCTGGACGCCTGGAGAAAACAGGAGAGAGACCACAGCTGACTGAGCTAGCCAGAGCTGTTGATAATATTCTGTATCAGACTTTCAGCTAACATAAGCACAGATGATGAACTCTAAAGGACTCTGTAAACTTTGGCTAGCGTGGGAACACTTCCCCTGGATGTCCCCTGGAGACTCCACACCTGTGTTAAAAAGAAAACAGTCTTCTAAACCACCTGGGGGGGTCACATATCAGATCTCCTGCATGTCACATATTTACATTACGACCCACAGTAGTAGCAACTTTATTTAGTGCCAATGGAATAATTCTATGGTTGGTGGTCAGCACAGCATGGGAACTGTATCAAAGGTCACAGCATGAGGAAAGGTGAGAACCACTGGTCTAAGATAACCTCATTGACTTCAATGATTGGGTAAATAAGAGGTGGAGCTGTGATTGGTCCAAACACTTTCTCAAGCTATTTACACTTAGTCTTCTCTGGCTCTTTTTGGTCACTCTACTATGCTGCCCTAACTGGTATTGATGCAGCATTAAAAGGCTTCATTTGAGTAGTTTCTCTCTCTCTCTCTCTCTCTCTCTCTCTCTCTCTCTCTCTCTCTCTCTCTCTCTCTCTCTCTCTTTCTCTTCTCTCTCTCTCTCTCTCTTCTCTCTCTCTCTCTCTCTCTCTCCCCTCCCTCCTTCCCTCTCTCCTCTCTCTCTCCCTCCCTCCCTCCTCCTTCTCACTTTCAGTAACACAGCCTGAGCTAGTACTACAAACAAGAGAGATGAGTGAGAGTGACAAGGACAGTAGAGTGTTGATGGCCACTCAACAGTCAACAGGCCAAACTGTGTGAGAAGCAAGGCAGCCAAGGGCTCAACAGCTAGCGAGGTCACAGACACCAAATCCACAAAGGTATTGGTAGTTAGTTGTCCCAACGTCTGAACTTCCTCAAAAGGCACCCCCCAACAGAGATACACGCAGCAGCTAGGTCCTCCGATGTGCATCAGCCACATTAGGCAAGAGGTAAGGGGGCTGAGGCAGCAGCAGAGTGGCTGACAATGCATCCAGGACAGGAAGAAAGGCAGCGGAAGAAGAAAGAAACTGGGTAAGAGTGGAATCCCAGTGACTTGTCAAGTCCTCAAAGCCAAGGATCTTGGGTTGAGAGCTGTACCAATGGCTGCTGCCAAGGGCTAAGGGTCCCTGTAGGAGGCCCGCTCTTGGACTATGAAATAGAGGGTAGCGCTTTCTGCTGCCTCCATCCACCTCCTGCCACCATTCAATGCTGTCAAACAGTGAGGAAAGGAACGCTGCCAGAGGCTGTCACTTGAAGGGCTTTCCCTTGCCTGTCTACCCACGGCTCCTGCCTGGGCATAATGAAAGAACTGGAGCCAGGTGGTTAGGAACACTGTGTCCTGCTTTCCAGGTGAGCCTGAGACCCACAATATACAGTACCCTTCCCTCTCAATTCCCTTTGGGATGTTAAATAAGGGAAAAATGATTTCCCATATTAATTAGGGAAAGCATAATGCTTTTATATTTGCTTTTCCTATTATTTTGGCTTTTTAATTAAAAAGATAAAACAGAATGCCTGTAGCAGCATGCTTTATTCCCAGTCCCTCTCACCCTTCCTCTGGCAAGGCCACACCTAAGCCTCCCAGTTCCACTGCTGCCGACCGGAGACCAAGTGTTCAAATATCAGAGCCTATGAGGGACATTCAACCACAGTCCACTCCCATAGGCTCATATCATAATACAAACACACTTAGTCCAACTTCAAAACTCCTGGCAGTCTTCAGAGTGCCAACACCATGTAAAGGCCCAAGGTCCCTTCTGAGCTTCAAGGCGATCTCTCAACTGCCAACCCCTATCAAAGCGAAAGGCAAATACATACTTGTAAAATACTGGCAAAGAACATATTACCATCCCAAATGGGAGGAATGGAGGCACGGTGAAGAAATGCAGGAGCAAAGCGAGACCAGAACTTAGCAAAGGAAATGTCGAATCCTGCAGCTCAGCGTCCAGTGCCTGACACTTCTCTTTCAAAGGGATTACGTGGCTCCACCCTTCCAGTCTCTCTCTCTCTCTCTCGTTCCTCTCCCTAAATGCAGCTCTCCTGGCATCTACAACATCTTGGAGTCTCCACTGCACCACAGTTCAATACTTCACCCAATGGCCTCTCAGGGAAGTGGGTGAGGCTATGTTCTCACATCCCCCCACCCCCCAGTGACGCACTTCCTCCAACAACGCTGTATCTCCTAAGCCTCCCAAACGGCGCTATGGTTTGGGCACCAAGTGTTCAAATACCAGAGCCTATGAAGGACATTTCTCATTCAAACCACCACAGGCACTAGTAGTTGTGTCTCAGGGACCATTCTGGAGCACAGTCATTTGGGGAGGCTCCGTCTCTGTGATCCAAGGCCTGTGCTAGAGCCAAGTCTCACTCTCAGTGGAGACTTTCATCTCAGGACCCACTTCTCCATGGAAGCCTCGATTCCTGTGTTTCAGGACAGGCTTGCTCCCGGAGGGGCTCTTCCCACCCCCCACCCCCAACGTCAAAGTCTGCTCTAGGGAAGAGCGTCCTTCTCGAGGAGTGGAGCTCTCTCCGAGCTCCTTTTGCCATACTTCCCCTCAACAGTGAGGAGCTGCTGCTTTAGGTTCTAGTGCGGGGGGGAAAATAAGTGCGAGTGTGGTCCAGAACACTGAGAAAGTGGGAAGGAGCTTGCGGCTGAGGAGGGAGTAAGGAAAGAGCAGGAGTAACGGGCAAGACAAAGCCATCCCAGCAGGCGCCGACTAGCACGCGCAATGGCACCACTGCCCTTCCTTCTAGTATCAGCTTCATGGGGTAAACCTTTTCACATATCCTTTACTAGGGAGTGGAAGTACAGTGTCTCACGACATAGCCTTGGCTGGTCTGGAACTTGTGAAGTAGAGCAGGCTGGCCTCAACTCATGGAGATCTACCTGCTTTTGCCGCCTGAGTGCTGAGATTAAAGACCTGTAGCAGCACACCAGCCTCTTTTGACATATTCTTGCATCCACTGCGTTCAATTATAACAGATTACACTGTGGGTAAAGATGGCTCCTAAGAAATCTTCCACCTATTCTAGGAAAGGGACCAGCTCAGTTCACGCCCGTGGTGGACAATCTGGCTCTAGCCACTTGGCTCTATCTGCCCTCTATCAAAGAAGGTGCACTTCCTTCCCACTTTTACTTGTACATAAGCTGAAATAAACCTTTACTCCTTGCTTGCTCTGCCTGTGTCCTGATGCAAATTCTCCAGGAATACAAGAACTGAGATGCTGCCACAGCTGAGACTGGCGGGAAGGCAGGAGGAGGCCTGTCTCCTACAGCAAGCTCCCCAATACATAAAGAGCTCAGGGGTCAGGAGGGGTAGGCAGAGGAAGGCAGAGGAGACGGAAACAAGAAAATCTCAGCGATGTCTGTGACTTCATTTTGGGTCACTGGTCCTTCATAAAGAAGGAGAAACTGTGCCTTCCGCAGAGTGAAGATTCATAAGACCCACCCCAGGGAAAGCAGAGGCGGCACACATCAAGACCCTCATCAGCTGGCCGCCCACCCAGCTCCCGTCCGCTTTCCTACACACGGGGCAGTCCTGCAAGTGCAAGTGGTCACGCACACCTACTTGAGTGCACTGAGGTTGAACTCGTACGCGTTGTCCCAGAAGAGCACTTTGCTGTGGTAGTCCTTGTCAGCGCTGCAGGGCACCAAGTGCAGTGCGGCCGTGGTCGGCCAGATGATGCCATCCTCCTTTAACCACGCATCCCGGGCATACAGGATGGACTCGATCATGAACTCAAACTGCACGGGAGGAAGAGAGGCAAGGGTGTCACTGAGGTCTCACCCAGCAAGACCAGAGTGCTCCATCTCATGTTGGGCGTTTCCGTTTTACCCCAAAGCTATCCCAGCCAGGCCAGTGGATCACATGAGAGAACCTGGGGATTATTCTGCGCCCTTAGAAACCGTTATGTATGCATCATGTCCTAGCTGGGAATCTGTCGCTTCCCACTCAACTGGGATCCAAGGGGAGCTAACAGCCAATAAGAATTCTCACATTTGCCCCAGACTGGCACTCAGAGAAAACCTACTAGATTTTAAAGTGCCCCTAAGTGCCACATGGCTTTACCTAACAAGCATGATCAGTCTGTCTGGAGTATTCCCAGAATTTTCACACAACCCTCTGGTCAAGCACTTAACTGTGGGTCCCTTAGAAGAGCAGGCACTTTACCCCCCACCCTCAAGCCCTCAGGGAGGCCATCAGGGGAACCTGTCATCTTTAGGACTCAGTTGGACCAACATAAATAGGCCAGGTTTCCTTTTGTACCTAAACTCAATTCAAACTCAGGAATAAGAGAGTCAGGGCAGAGGCTGAAGGCTACTGCCAGCGGTCCCTCCGCTTTCAGCCGTGACGGGTGGGGATTAGCAGCAGGCTTGTGTTGTCTTAGTAATCTGCCCAAGTTTTACAACAAATAAAGACCGTAAGGATTTACACAATCTAGAGAAGGGAGCACAATTCAAATCACAAGAAAACCCAGGCCCTGAAGGAACTGTTTTCTTTCCAAGTACTGTTCTGCATGCATTCACATGTATGTGCGCACATACAAAAGACAGATATGGCCTTTACATTTTATTTTCCGTCATCAGATAGAACTGCCCTGACATGGTATACACTCTACATGAACTTGGGCACCCATGTGATGTGTCCCTACAGTCATGACAGGACAAGCAGTAGCTCCCCATTCACACAAACGTCTACTGGTGACCATGCCCTCCCACCCTGGGGCTCAGGAAACCCTCCCTCGTCTGAATGGAGTCACACAGTGGAGTAGCCTTTTGAACTTGGCCTCCTCCATCCAGCGGGAGGCCTTTGGGGCTGTCCACATGCTTTGAGCCTGGCTCCTCTGTATAGATTTGCCAGCCTGACCATTAAACCGCTGAAGGGCATATGGGTGTTTGCAGTTTGGGTTAATTATAACCAGAACTCATATGGTTGTGCGTCCAAGGGGCGTTGTGAGAACACAGCTTGCACTGCTCTGGGCCCATGTAGGTTAACCACTTCATCTTGGTGAACCACGGAAGATCGCAACTTTCATGGGAACTTCCACTTTGCCTAAATTGCTGAAACCCTGTATCCAGACGGGACTGGAAGGAGAATGTTCAGCTGCGATGGCAAATAAATACCTTTAATCCCAGCACTCAAGGAGGCAGAGGCAGGCGGATCTCTGTGAGTTCGAGGCCAGCCTGGTCTACAAAGTGAGTCCAGGCCAGCCAAGGCTACACACAGAAACCCTGTCTTTAAAAACCAAAACCAACCAAACCAACTAGCCAAACAAACAAAAACACAAAAGGGAGGAGGAGGAGCAGAGGAGGAGCAGGAGGAGGAAGAGATGGTGGTGGAAGAGGAGCAGGGGGAGGAGAAGGAGGAGGAGGAGTCAGCGGCTCAGTCGGGGCCAGCTCAGTCTGCAGTAACTTCCCCTGGCCTCTGCGCACTCCTGCAGCTGCAGCAGGAAGGATAGGTAGGGCTCCTGGATCGTATGAGGAATAGAAACCATGTCACTGCTACATAAACACATATTGGACACAGTCTACCTTTTAAAACTCATGTTATTCAGCCAAGAATTCAGCCAGTTTAAAGAAAAACACCTTAAAACATAGCTTTTAACATTCATATGACTTGTCATAACTGTCTCTAATTTTCTCATTTGAACATTTTGTGGTGAATATTGCCCAATCTAGCCTCAAATTATAATCCTTCTGCTTCCAGCCCCCACGTATTGTGGTTGTAGAAGCAAATCCCACACGCTGCTGTCACCAACATCTCTCAATACAGATTCCTGTTCACATCCATTTCTATAGGACAATACAATTTACAGAATGTTTAAATCAATGTGTGCATTTGTGTGGGCACACAGGCAGAGGACAGCCTGAAGGAGCCGGTTCTCTCCTTTGACCCTGTGCATCCCAGGCTTGACGGCAGAAACCTCTACCAGCTGAGCCATTTGCTAGTTTCATTTAAAGAATTTTTTTTTAAAACAACTTGACATATCCCGGCTTGGTCGGCTTCAAAGAACTGGAACAACCTACACTGCTGAACGGCACACGATCTAACTCCTTAGAGACCATCCCACATGCCCTCCTGTCTTCAGGCAGCTGCACGGCTGGGCCTCCTCATCACATCCCATTGGACGCCCTGACTCCTGATAGCGCCTCATCAAGAAGTCAACACTCCCTGTCTGTAACTGTGTGCCAGGTTCCCAACACAGCCGCCTCCACGCGGGTACTTGAGACACAGTCCCCAGTCTTGGATCAAGAAGCACTGGTAAGGAACTAGCCTCCACATCTCTGGACCCCCAAGGCTCCTCTCTTCCCCATCCCTGCCTCTCAACCCCAAAGAGAGCTAGCAGGGGCCTCCCTTCCACAGGCTTACTCTGCCCTCTTCTAGCTCACACAGCTGGGGCAATAGCAAGTGGTCAGTAAATGAGTGTTGGCTGAACGAACGCAGGCCTCAGGGTAAAGGCGCATGCTCACTTCATGGCTAACAGCAGCATCCCTTTTCCCATCATCCTATAAATCTGTGGATGTCAGCACATATCACAGACATCAAGTTCCCAAATACTTTCACCTTCTGACAAAATAATCCAGCAGGCCCAAGTCCAACGCCCTCAGCCAGCACTCCGTCCACGTCTGCACTGTAGGCAGGGGGCAGCACTCAACAACCACTTAGTATTCAAAAGGTCTTGCCAGAGGCATAAATTACCATCCAGAGATGATTTTGTTGGACTTTCATACAAAGGCTAAACTTCAGGCTTTAGTGCACAAAACGCCTTGGGTTTCACAATACCGAACACAGCAGGACAGAGCTAAACACATAAACACTGCTGACCCTGCCTCCTAGCGGAGACTCCTCTAAAGAAGTAATAATGCAATGTCACTTACGCTGGTGGCATGAATGGTGAGTGTCATGGTGAATATGTGAACAAGTAACCAGGTCCATCTGAGCCCTTCTATGATGAACTGGGACCATGACAGGCTCACAGACAGTAACAAGGCTAGCCTACAGCAAGGGGGCCACGAATGGCAACACCACTGGATGAACAAATAGCCCTAACGTAGCTGGGCATGGTGGTGCACACCTTTAATCCCAGCACTCGGGAGGCAGAGGCAGGCGGATCGCTGTGAGTTCGAGGGCAGCCTGGTCTACAAAACAAGTCTAGGACAGCCAAGGCTACACAGAGAAACCTTGTGTCAGGAAAAAAAAAAAAAAAAAAAGCCCTGACGCTCTGAAGACACCCCAGGAGAGAGAAGATGATTTGGAGAGCTCAGGGTAAAGTGGCACTCACTCGCTCATGAAGTATTTTGTTGCTGTTGTTATTTTCCAGACACTGAGCTGGTATCATTCAATAAATAAAAAAAAATATAAAAAAATTAAAAAATTAAAAAAAAAAAAAAAAACCACCTCACTTCAGGGGAAAAAAAATCACAATCGTAATTTTCAAAGATTCCTCAGATGGGAAGAAATGAGACCCCACCACACCCACAGCCCACCACAGGCCAAGCGTTACCAAGAGGCAGGTCCCCATCCACTCGGACACCAGCACGTCCACCTTCTCGGGCAGCACCACATCTTCCACTTTCTGCTGGAACACGGTGATGGTGTCAGCAAAGCCGTTCTGCAGGACCAGCTGGCCTGTGTGCTGTGCCATCTCACTAGCTTCCACGGCATACACCTGCAGTGGTAAAAAGGTGACCCTTAGCACCCGAAGATGTCATAGCTATGTCACAAGGCCATGGCACAGCTTAGCACAAATATGAAGAGAGGAGAAAAAGGCTTCCTTCAGGGAGCCAAAGGCCTGTATTGGGGCAGGTAACCATGTGAGGCCCAACATAGTCATAAGCACCCACCTTTTTCTATCGTGAACTAAAGTAACATCTCACAAATGTCCCGCTAACAGAACCACTGTCACTGCTGTTCTGTCTTGCTGCCCTTGCACTGCTCGTGGTCAGCACAGTAAGCCAGTCTTAGCCATAGATGGACCAGCTTGCCTACTTCCTTCCCATGAGCCTAAACTGCCATGAGGCTAAAACAGCATCCTGAAAGGAAGAAATATGACGGCCGCCTGTCAAGTCAGCCACCACTCTGGCCCACAGTGGGCACAGATGGAGGCAGACGCAGGCACACTTACTGCCTTGGGCCGTGCGTGATGGGCACAGAAGAGGCTGATGATTCCAGTGCCACAGCCCACGTCCAGGATGACCTTGTCCTTCAGGGACTCCTTGTTCTGTAGGATGACACTGTGGTACTTGGTTGTCCGAGGCTGGTCGGCCAACATTTCCAGGTGAAGTTTCTATAAACAACACATCAAGTGTCATCGCAAGGGCCTGGACCTGAACCACAGACACAGGGACGCAGCTCCTGCACCCTGTCCCAACTCCTAAAGTATTAGCAACAAACGGGCTTTCAGATCAAAAGATCAAACGCCAAGAGATTAAAGGTATCAGTGAGATGAGCAGAAAAATCAATGTGGACCACATAGAAGAAAAGAAAAAATATCCCCACATGTACTTCCCAAGGCTGGAAGGACTTTACCTCCCAGCCAGGTTCCATCAAGAGAAAACACCGGGCTTACTGCAGCAGGTGTCCTTGTGACAAAAGGGCCCTCCCCACAACATAGGGTGTCAGATTCCCTGAAACTGGGATTATAGATGGTTGTGACCCACCATGTGGATGCTGGGAATCAAACCTAGGGCCTCTGGAAGAGCAGCCAGTGCTCTTATCCACCGAGCCATCTCTCCAGCCCATAGACTAAGAGCTTTAACCATATGCATGCAACAGTGTTTTTAGCTTTAATTATAATGTATAGCATGCCTAGGCGAGCCCCAAAGCACATGCTTTCCTTTACAAGAGTTGCCTCGGTCATGGTGGCTCATCGAAGCAGTAGACCAGTGACTGAGGCGACAGATCAGCTCTTTGGCTTTCCTGCTTAGCATCTCATCTGCCCCATCCACCTCACAAGGAGACAGTTTTCGCCTCGTTTTTAGCAAGGGTGAACCTTGGGCCAGAGGGTTACTGACATCCAAGTGGGATAATAAGAAGACCTCAAGCAGTATTACTGTTAGCTGAGTTATGTAACTTTTGTATCTCAATTTTAAAGTGGGACATCCTACTCTTTTTTAAACACCGAGAGAAGGAGAGTTTAGAATTTCTTGCTCTAATACTACTTTTAGCCTGAGTCAGCAGATGACAGCTCACGGGTCAATCAGCCTATCAAAGTGGCTTTTACCTTTAAAAAAAAAAAATGTTCTTATTTTTAAGGAAAAGAAAAAAACCATACTTCGATGTTGAAAGGCACACAAATTTCAGATTTCTATGTCACTCACAGAGCTCTGTGGTGTGTCACCGCAGCCACACGCACATCAAGTATCCAGCACAGCAGCGGTCCCTCCGTGGTGACAGAGACCCCGGTGCCTCTAAGTCAACAGGAAGATCTGCATGTCCACTTTAAACACTAGGAGGACAACTCACACACACACACACACACACACACACACACACACACACACACACACACACACACACACACACACACACAGCTCCACAGAGAATTTGGAAAGCAGTACCAGCGTTCCGTAGCTGTCAAAGTACTCCTCGTCTTGCCAGGTGTCCTCAGGGTCATAGTCCTCGATCTGCTTGCCAAGGTGGTTTGCGGGGACGTACCCACAGCCGCCTGCACGCTCCCCCCACCACCAGTCAGCTGTGGTTTGTCTCAGGACAAGAATTTTTTCTCCTCTCAAAAAACTGAGCTGGAAAACAATCGCCAACACCGACAGAAGTTATAGCGTAAGAAAAGAGTCTAATTGATCGGCATTTATCACCAATAACTGGGTACTAAGTCCCCAGTGTTGGTGGCCAGATCACAGTGACCTCAGTGATTACTGACGACTCACAAAAAAATGATAGCAAGATATAAATTTTGTATGGGCATCCATCAGAAAGAACATAGCCTAACCAACATTCTTTTCTGACAATTACACGTGTGTGTGTGTGTGTGTGTGTGTGTGTGTGTGTGTGTGTGTGTGTGTGTACATACTTGACGTAGTATATGTACTGGGGCCAGAGAATTTGAGAGTCAGTTTTCCCTCTACCACATAGGCTCCAGGGATCTGACTCAGGCCGCTAGCCAGCACCTTGCCCCACTGAGGTATCTTGCCAGCGAGTTCCTAACACTCTTCTTTAAAAAGACAGGCAGCTGTGTTAGGAGTCTCTACTTAGACTCCACAGATGTGCTCCTACCAGACTCAAGAATGTATGATGGTCTGATTAACGTCGCTGTCCCTTGAGCAGGGGGTTCTATACCAAGTTCTCCAGGCAGGGGGGCGCTTCCCCATCCTCCTGCAAGCATCTTTGCATCCTGCTGGGGTAGTCTGTTGGGCTAAGGAGTGACTAGTCAGGGTTAGTACCCAGACCTTCTTTAACTGTACGCGTATGAATTTCACCGTGAAGTACGTTGAGATTCCTAAGTCACAGTACAGTGGGTAATCAGAGATACCTGGGTCTCGTCAGTGGCAGTATAGTCGGCTATGGCCACGAACTCCTCTGGCTGCAGTTGCAGCTGTGCCCCATCCTGCAGGAGCTGCATCTCCCCGCCATAGTGCACGGGGTCTTCCTCCTACCGCGGCCAAGGAGAGACACAAGGACAGCCCTGTGAGCTTTGTTGTCACTGTGAGCTTTGTTGTCTGTGTTTGTCTCTCTCTATGTACCACCTGATCGGAACTGTTTCAAATAAAGATTCATGTGAGCAAGACTTATTATTCAAATAACCTGAGTCATTTTCTTTCTTTTTTTTTTTTTAAAGCTTTATTTATTTATTAAGTATACAGTGTTTTGCCTGCATTTGCACCAGAATAGGGCACGAGATCTCATTTTAGATGGTTGTAAGCCACCATGTGCTTGCTGGGAATTGAACTCAGGACCTTTGGAAGAGCAGCCAGTGCTCTTAACCTCTGAGCCATCTCTCCAGCCCATAACCTGAGTCACCTTTGTGAGCATACTTGAGGGCTGTCACCTTCGGTCCACCTTTGTGTCTCCAAGACAAGATGACTTAAAGAGAATGTCAGCTGAAGTAGGGGGGAAGAGGGGTGCTGGTCTTTAGCTTCACCAGCTCTGCTTCCTGGGAGCGACACTCCAGTGAGGAAGACACTACTGCAAGGTGGACTCCAGGGACCCCTTCAGACCTAAGGACGCTGATACTAGGTGGATATGGCAACAGCCCATGGAAGGTGCTAGAAATCGGCACAAGCCTCGAAGATACCAACAGAACTCAAGCAACCCAGCAAGGACCTATGGGCTGAGACTCAGCAAGTCCATAGTTTGTGCCCTATAGAATAAAGACACCTTAAAGACATAGACTAGGGGCTGAAGAGATGACTCAGTGGTTAAGAGCACTCACTGGCTGCTTTTCCAGAGGCCCTGAGCTCAATTCCCAGCACCCATATGGAGGCTCACAGCATCTATACTGTAGTCCCATGGGATCCCATTCCCTCTTCTAGTGTGTAGAGAAAATACCCATATACATAGGAAAATAAATCTTAAAAAAAAAAAAAAAAAAGACATAGACTGAAGGTGCCATGGACTCAGACCATACACTCTAGTGACATAACCTTGACCCAACAAACATGTACACCCAAACCTAGGCAGAGGAGTAATTTGCTTAAGCAACATATAAACACACAAAGCACAGAATAAAATGTATCTTGTAACCTCATTCCAAGCACGCTGCTGCTTATCTTCCCTGACTTAGAAAGTACCTGCCACCATGCTGCCCACAGAACATGTTGAAAGCTGCTCAGGCCGGGAATGCTTCCCACTGAGGCAGGATTGGAAAGCGGGGAATTGGAAAGACTTGGGAAGGAAAAGAAGCCCCTCGTTCCAAAACCTTACGAGAATCAGGAACTTCCAACACAGGCTGGAGAGATGGCTCGGTGGTTAAGAGCACTGGCTGCTCTTCCTGAGGAGTCAAGTTCAATTCCCAGCATCCACATGGCAGCCCACAACCATCTGAAACGCCAGTCCCAAGATCTGACAGCTTCTAGCCTCTGCAGACACTGCCTGCTGTGGTACACACACATACACGCAGCCAAAACACCCATATACATAAAGTAAAAATAAAGGATTTTTAAAAAGACAGTGACCTCAATGCAAGCAACAAAATCAAAACTACCTAAGAGATATTTATCGTCTCAAAGACATCTCAAATTCTGGAGTTAAAAACAGCAAACTACGCTTACTTAGGGCCTGAACATTTGTGGCCTTTAAGTTTAACCATATTAATACATTTCTGTCAACCGTAACTATAAACAGTGTGCCTCATAAAGCTACCTTGTGATTCTAGTCACAATAAAAAAACTCTTTCCTGAAAAATAAGTCACCCAGTTCATGTCTTTTTTTTTTTTTTTTTAACTCTACTTAATCTTAAAACTCCTTAATCTTTAAACTCCCTCGTCAGTTACATCCTTTAAACACTGTAACTTCAAATGCCCGAGTGATCACCTATCGCTCTCTCAGAATACAGGAGCTTTATCTAAAATACGTATTCTCCCTTGTGTGTGTTCAGTACACTCGCTAAGCCTGCTTCACTCTGACTCATCCAAAGGTTCCGTTCTGCATCAGTCAAGGATCTAGCTTTACCTGGGTGGATACACAGAGCCGAGAGCAAAACACATCACACTTTGGGCACCTGTGCAATAGGAATAGCCATTGAATATACAGGCTGCGTTTGGTTTCTTCTATTATCAGTTATTAATTTCCTTCAACGCAAATCACCCTGTGTGTACCTAAGAAATTCCTCAGGATAAATTCCTCAAGTGTAAAGCTGGTAAAGACCGCTGTGTCTTTTTGTTGTCTGGGGTTGTTTGTTTCCTGTTGGTTCCAGGCTGGGGCTCACTGTGTAGGTCTGGCTGGCCTGCAACTCACTGTGTAGACCAGACTGGCCCTCAGGGCGGGGCTCTACCTCGAAAGTGCCAGGATTAGAGGTGTATTCCACCACACGCCGCCCGAGACTTTCACTTGCAGGGCTTTCATCTCTTCACCAAATGCCCCGAGGACTATACCAAGACTCCATGAGCCCTGCTCCACTGAGTGGGAGCTCCAAGGCTCTATTTCCCTCGTGAACAACAGACACTGACCACTTTATCTCTGCGGTTTGATGGGTGACCATTACTGTTTTGCATTTCCACTTGCCGACCTCGTGGGCCATTCGTGAGTCTCTAAACATTTACTAGCCCTATTTTAATTTTGCTAATTGCCCGTTTGTACTCCTGGCATTTTCCTTACTGCGGTAAGTGAATTGTGGTAACGTGAATTGCCTTCATATGGTAAGTTTTCCTCTGGCCTGCCCTCCACCCACCATAGCACTCTCTCCATCTATTAAGTAAGTCTTTGAGACCCGTTCCAGGCACATTCACAAGCACATGTTCCTCCCCCCACCCCACCCCCGCTTCTCTCTCACTCTCTCCATCTTTCCTTCCCTCCCTTTCTTTTTCTAAGTAGATTTTCCCCTTTCAATATAGCTAGTTTGTACATGCCTTACATGCTCCCCCTTTTTTTTTTACAGTTTACTTTTCTATACAATGTCTTGTAGAAAATGCTAATGTTTTCATAAAATATTGAATTCTGCTTGATTCTGGTTTTTCTCTCAGCATCATTTCTACCACCATAAAATGTGCCACACAAAAAAAACTTTGTGCATGTGTATCCTTATCCAAAGACTTTATTCCAACAGGACAGACTGCCAGGCTCAATGGGTAAGCCTTTTTCGAAGGTTAAGTCACACTTTCACAATTCAGGGCCCTCCCGTTGCCTACTTTGCCTGCAATGGGGTGTCCTCTGCCTCAAAAGCTGGCACACACAGACATCACCAATGCTTCAACCTGGGCCAGAGACTGGTATACAGGGTGTCTCGGCCACTGACTTTTGATTTCACTACCGTGTCCTCAGGGCTTTTGTTTACATATCCTGACTGTAGCTTGAATCTGCCCTTCTGTAAGAGACATGTTTACTTATTCTATTTACTTACTCTATCTTTATATATTTCATTTCCCTACGAAGCCTCTATGAGACCGAAGGAGAGCTTTTTACAATACAGAGCTTCTCCAAGATCTTGAGCCAATATTTTTCCAAATACATTGTTTTTCTCTTTGTTTGTTTACGATTCATAAAATCAGTTGGGTGGAGGGCGAGAGGGAGGGTCCAGTGAGCGAGGTCTCTTGTGCAAACACAGCAGCCACATTAAAAAGCCAGGTCTGGCTATGGGCACCTGTAGACCCACCCAGCACTGCAGGGAGAGGGGAGTGGGTCACTGCAGCTTACAGAACAACATGCCTGACATAATGGGCAGAACACAAGGAAACACAGTCCTCAGTGGAAAAGAAGAAAACCTAAAGCCATCTTCAAAAACTAAGGCCTCAAGAGCTAGGCATTGTGAAGGACAAATTTAATCCCAGCACTCGGGAGGCAGAGGCGGGCAGGTCTATGTGAACTCAAGGTCAGTCTGACCTACACAGAAAGTTCCAGGCCAGGAATACAGTGTGAGGCTACAGTCCCTCCCCCACCCACCCCCTTCAAATAAATTAAGACAAAACATTTTCATTCAAACCAAGTTTGCCATAACATATCACAATAAACTCATGCTACTAACAAAAAAAAAAAAAAAAAAAAAAAAGTCAAGGCTGAAGAAAATGAGCCTCCAAGGAAATTTAAGAATGTAAGAAAAGGCAAGAGAGGGCTGGAGAGATGGCTCAGAGGTTAAAAGCACTGACTGCTCTTCCAAAGGTAATGAGTTCAATTCCCAGCAACTACACGTTGGCTCACAACCATCTATAACGAGATCTGTATACATAATAAATAAATAAATCTTAAAAAGAAAAGCAAGAAAAGGCAGGAGAAACCACTTCTCATTACATCCTTTCCACAGTGTAAAGCCAGAAGTGACGCTCTCTTCCGGAGTTCACAATACGTGCCAATTAATGTATGTTACAATGGACTGGAAACTAGAAAACAAAACTAACTCTTCCGATTTTCATACTGCGAAGCAGGAAGTCTGGAACAGGTTATGTGCTCGGCAACACCCTGGAGAGCTACGAAGGCAGTGTTTTAAAAGATACCGCCAGCAAACCAATAGACACAATATGTAAAACTACATCAGTTGTCATAGTAACCCAAAGCTGGGCAGAAATGGGCAAGTGTACAAACAAGAACTGCAACAACCAGAAAACAAACAGCAAATGCATTAAAATTAATTGCATCAGTCATTACATTCAATATTAATGAACTAAAACACTCCATCGCAGGGGCAGAAACTAAGAACAAAGACCCCCACAAACAATATAAACATCCCAGGCACAGTGGGTACGCACAGGCAATCCCAGGGCTCAGGAGACAGAGACAGAAGGATTCCCGGAGCTCTCTGGCCATGCAGGTCAGGCATTAGCTGTTGAGCTCTGGGCCAATGAGAAGCCCTGCATCAAAGGAGGCAGGTGGTATTCCTGAGGATGACACACAACCTTGTCCCTCTGGGAAGCACACACATACGTGCACATACACATGTGTGTATATACATGCACTCATGAAAAAGATTTAAGATAAAAAAAAAAAAAAATAACAATTTGACCTCAGTGACAGTGAAGGGACACTATATCCAACTGCAGAACCCACGGTCTTTGGAAGGATGGCCACGTCACTCAAGAGAAACAATCAGTTCCATGAAGCGGGCTGCAGTAAATTTCAAAGGCTCAAATTATAGAGAGCATGTTACTTTCTCACGCCAAAACTCAGTAATAAAAGAGCGAGGAGAATCTCCCAAATTTGGAGCCAACCGGATGGCTCAGCAGACAACGGTGCTTCCCACACAAGCACCTGACAACCTGGGTCCAACGCTCAGATCCCGTGAAAAAGTGGAAGGAAAGAATAAACCACTGAAAGACGTCCTCTGACTGCCACATATACCCCATGGCATATATTCACATACATGCACACGCGTGTGCACAAATCAATAATAGTAAAATAAAGATAATTCCCTAATACTTAGGAATAAAGTAAGATATTTCCAAATAGTCTGGAAATTTTTCTAATACCCATTACATTATGATGAGTAAAAATATAAATTCCTTGTATCAGTGCAGCGTCCCTAGTGGGGGGCGGGGCAGTATTAACAGAACTGCTGTCAGGCATGGTGGCACACGTCTTTTTTAATGCCAGCACTCAGGAGGCAGAGGCAGGCAGATCGCTGTTAGTTCGAGGCCAGCCTGGTCTACAAAGCGAGTCTAGGACAGCCAAGGCTACACAGAGAAACCCTGACTGAAAAAAACAAAAACAAAAACAAAAGAATTGCTGAGCCACTAAGAGGCACATGTCACTGGGACAATTAGAAGAAGCCTTTTCTATGGCGTCTAACTGACCACAAGTAAAGTGTTATCTATGACACCATCATGGGCTACTGAAGACCCCTGAACTGGGGAAGTCACCTGGAAACTCAGAGTTACGTGGTCCTTCTGTTCTCAAAGCTCCACACAGCTATGGCTGAGTCTCCAACTGGAAGCACCAGGAAGGCAACAGAGACCTGCTGCATACCACGGCGGGAGAAATGTGAAACACATCCGAGCCCAACAAAAGGGAAACAGAGGGAGATGTAAACCTGCCCACAGCAGCCCTACACAAAACTCAGTTGCCACACAGCCACAGACATAGCAGTAGCGGGGCCAAATCGCCCAAGGAACATTACACAGCAAACCCGCTTACACAAGCCTCAGAGACACACACAGCAACCTCACACTTTGTTCAGGGACCCTTCGCTTTGTTTGTTTGATGGACAAAGGCTCTCACTGTCTAGTTCTGGCTGGTCCGGGGACCCTTCTAAGGTCATAAAGGTACAGACACAGTACAGAAACATACATAAGCAATTGTTTGCCTCTAGAAATGGAAGGAGTGGTTGTGAGTTTAAGAACAGACTATGGCATTAATCTTATTTGTGTGTGTGTGTGTGTGTGTGTGTGTGTGTGTGTGTGTACACGAGCATGCTTTGAGGAAACTATGACAAAGGATGAAGTACTCATCTCTGCAGAACATATACTCAATCTCTACAATACTATTTTATAAGTGTCTTAATATTTACATTTCTCAAAAGAAAAGCTAGTTCATGGAATTAAAACATTTTGCAGCTGAAAATGGGGATTAACAAAATGATGAAATAAATAAACCTCCTACATATAAAAACATCCAAACATACAACCCAGTACCTGGGCACAGAGGCACCTTTAACCTCAGGATTCAGGAGCCAGAGGTGGGCAGGTCTTTGTGAACTTAAGACTAGTCTGGTCTACATACCAGTTCTAGGCCAGCCAGGAATACACAGTAAGACCCTATATCACTACAATAAATAATTAAATAAATTCAAATCCAATGGGTAGAAAATCATTAGAATGAAAAAAAAAATGCTGAAGCTGACACCACAGACATGAAAATCTTTTATTTTTAAAAGCATTTTATTTGAATATTCATTTTATTAATTGTACATAATCAAAATTCCTTAACATGGAAGGAGACCTGTTCTCTACTAACATGAATCAAATTGCAGAAAACACCACGCAAGGACAGATCTTCTCAAGTACCAAACACTTCCTGGTCCTAGGCCTAAGACCAAGCAAGCACATGTATAAACTGTGATGTTTAAGGCATGCTAAAGAGTTCCCTGACGTGTTTATGGCACCACTCAGCATAGTACCTATGATTAGGTTCATCCCCCTGCCTCAGTGGTCTTTAAATTCAAGCATCCTCCTGTTAGCCATGACCTTGAGAGACAAGAAAAACTGCATCACACCTATGAGTGGCGCTTGCTTCTCTGGACGATTGTTACACATGGCTCTTACGTACCAAAACCGGGATGACCTGTGACTCATTTCCGTGACATTCACCTGGAGTCTCCATAACTCAATAAGGTCAGGCTTCATTACTGCCGCTTTGTTATTTCATTTCCCCTTCCATGGCAACTTGAAAAAAAGAGAAACACAAGTGTTTGTTATACTGCTTGATAATTAAATTCCTTTCAGCTCTACAGTTCACTGTGTGTGTAAAGCAAGGTACAGGACTGGAGTTCACCATCACAATTCTTTAGAGGGCTTTAAAAATTAAAAACTTCAAATACTGTGTGCTTCCTTCTTTATTCTGTTAGGTATTAATTTTGTTCCTCTGGAGCCTATTTTTACTTAAAATAAATCAGTATCAAAAAAATTTTAGGAATTATTAACAGCTTAAACTCGAATTTAAACCCCTTGCTTCATAGTTGACCTGTTCCACTGGCAGAAATGAAATCTGCATGACCGAACACCCTCCTACTTTTTAATTTTGTGTTTTCAGGGGCAGTGCAATCCTATTGGCTCTGAATTAACTTCTACGACATCAATTATGTGTTTAAACGCCCGCTGTACTTCTGGATCTGGGCTTCATACTTCGTAACAATTAGAATTACAAATAATTTACAGTCACACCTTCGGTGAAAAGCTTGGGAACAGAATTAGGTGCGTACCTGGAAGAAAGAAGACAACCCAGGTCAACTGGGTGAGACATTGAGGCCAAGAATTTAGAGACGTGGGGGGGCGTGGCTCAGGATGCAGAAAACAGGTGGGCGTGGTCCTGAGAGGGCGTGGCTCTGGGAGCCAGTGGAGGGACTCTGGGGAAAAGGGCTTGCTGAGAAAGGAGGCTGGAATAGACCCTTCGAGAGGGCACTCTAAGTCAGGGTTAGGTTAGGGGGCGGAGGCCCCAGTACGCAGGAGACACATGCATGGAAGATCTTTTGCCTAACATGTCCAGCCTCACCTGCGGTCCAGCTGTCTAAGCTTTCCATTAAGAACCTACCTCGGCCGTGTTTCTCCGCTGAATTCTAGGGTACACCGGGAAGGGATAGAGGATGCCCACCCGATGCTTGAGCCGCCGCCCTAGACCTGCGCACGCGCGGAGCCCCTGGGCTGGCCAAAGCGCACGCCCCGCCCAGGGCTCGGTGTCCCGCGCAGGCTCAGTCCGCCTGAACTCGGTGTGCTTGGTGTACAGAGCCCTTGAGGCAGGGGTTCTCGAAGCGAGCTTGCTACTTAGCGCAGGCGCATCTTATGTCTCTGCTTCCGGCCGGTAGTCCTGGGCCTCAAGGTTGCTGGAAGCAGGTGAGGAAGTGCAATGATCCGCTCACCGGCAGCAGCTGTGAAAAGGCTGGACTTTGGTAGGAGGCCACAGGTGGTGTAGACCGCGCCCCAGAGGATTCGAACCAGGGCAGCGGTCGCCAGGCAGAAGAAGCAGGAGTGCATGCCAGTGCTGTCCTGAGTGCACCTGGGGCTGCTGTTGTGTTTGATACCCTCCTGCCTTCTCGGAACGTCAGATAAACCTAGTTTTGATCGATTCGGCTTCTGCGGAATGGAGTCTCCCTACAGGATCTGGGACCAAGTTTTGTCTGGGGTTGGAGGTGGCGCCCAACACAGCTGCTGAGGCACATTACACACCAGAGCCCCCAAGGGCTGAAGATCTTGTGCTGAGTGGGAGGGGGGAGGCGCTTTAGAGAGTGACACTGATATCAGGTGACCCTAAGCAAGGCTTCCTAAGCTTTCTCCACTGGCAATACCTTTTCTACCCAGGAAAAAATTTTATGTGACTCTAGGTATCTAAAATAGTCGTACAAATCAAAACATTTCCTAATAACAATTCAGAAAAGAATTATTTTTATTTTTTACAAATTTAAATTTTTTATTTTATTTATTTATTCATATTACATCTCAATGGTTATCCCATCCCTTGTATCCTCCCATTCCTCCCTCCCTCCCATTTTCCCCTTACTCCCCTCTCCTATGACTGTGCCTGAGGGGGACCTCCTCCCCCTGTATATGCTCATAGGGTATCAAGTCTCTTCTTGGTCAGAAAAGAATTGAAGACTTAGTATACACATAATTTGACCACTTATTAGCAACAAAAGCAGATTTCTAGTTAGTTGGATGTATTTGTCCAAGTAATTAAATTAATTAATTAATTTTCAAGATAGAGTTTCTCAGTGTAGCCTTGGCTGTCCTGGACTCGCTTTGTAGACCAGGCTGGCCTGGAACTCACAGCGATCTGCCTGCCTCTGCCTCCCACACTGGGATCAAAAGCGTGCGCCACCACACCCAACCTGTGTTTGTCCAATTTTAATCCAGATAACTATAATTTGAAATATGCTGAGGTATGATGAGAAAAACATTAAAATTCTTTGCTTCCTGTAATTAAACCGTGATGCTTGTGAAACACCCGCCTCTCCTAAGATAATGCTTTCAACCCCGCTGTGAGGCATCTCAGGCAGCATTCAGTGACTTGCATGGCATGTGCGGTGTAAACTGGGCCTGTGGTACCTTCAGCTGCCGTGGAGTTGCACAATGCACCGTGGGTGACTGCCGCCAGAGCCACCTTGGATTCGGTACAGACCTGAGTTTGAATTCATTCCAGTCCCTGTGTGTTTGGAAGCCTTTTACCGCTGACTCATACATTCAGTTACCGAACGGTGTTGCGTACCACAACTTAGGAAGTTTTTGCTTGGAGCACCGTGGAGTGAAGGAGAAGCCCCCAAAAGAAGCCAGGTTCTGGCTGCTTCTAGGGTGGAGTGGGTAAGGCTGAGCCTAAACTGCAGTGAGATCACAGGCGTTGCCAAGGTGGTGGCTCGGCTCTGTGTGAGCGCGTGGTGTCTTTTTTCAAGACCGAGCCCCCAGTTTTCTGGTTCCACCGGAGGAAGACCGAAGCTCTGAGGCAGGGTGCCACTGATTGAAATCGGTTTCCCACAATCCTTCAGGGTGGAGGGAACAGTCCCCAGAGGCCCCAGAGCAGCAGGCAGGGCATGGAGCAGATGGACCTAATCTTGCAAGCCTGCTGGCTCAGCTCCACTCAGTCCCCAGGCACTGGGATTAACCCTGAGAACCTAAGATAGGAAAGGGTGCCTGTGATGGTTGAATGCAAAACATGGCCTTGCAAGTGCTCCGTAAGAAGTGGATTCTAGGGGCCAGAGATGGCTTAGCAGTCCAGAGCACTTACTGCTCTTGCGGAAGACCCGGGTTCGGTTCCCAGCACCCATGTCAGGTGGTTCAAGCTCCAGAGGATCCACTGCCACTGGTCTCATGGGCAGCTGCACTCACTCGCACATACTACACACAAGCACATACACCCACATGTAATTTTTAAAAATAAAACTAAATCCTTTTAGCCCGGTGTGGTGGCATACAAATGCCTTTCATCCCATCACTTGGGAGGCAGAGGCAGGCAGATCTCAAGAATTTGCGTCCACCCTGTCTACAGTGTAAGTTCCAGGACAGCCAGGGCTACACAGAGAAACCCTGTCTCAACAAAACAACACACACACACACACACACACACACACACACACACACACACTCTAAATCCTCTTTTTTATGATTTATTTTGATTTTTAAAAAAAGTTTTCGGCTGCGGCCTGGCCTGCAGGAGCGCTGCAGGTGGATCCTGCCTTTGCTGCTGCTCAGTGCCATCGCCTTCGACATCGCCGCGCTTTCGGGCCGCGGCTGGCTGCTGTCAAGCACCCACATCCAGACTTCTTCGCTCTGGTGGAGGTGCTTCAACGAGGGCGGCGGCAGCGGCTCCTACGACGATGGCTGCGAGAGCCTCATGCACTATGCATGGGGCCGAGCAGCTGCTGCCACGCTTTTCTGTGGCTTCATCTTCCTGGTCATCTGCTTCATCCTCTCCTCCTTCACCCTGTGTGGACCCCAGATGCTTATTTTCCTGAGAGTTATTGGAGGCCTCCTCGCCTTGGCTGCTGTATTCCAGATAATCTCCCTAGTCATCTATCCCGTGAAGTACACACAAACCTTCATGCTTCATGATAATCCTGCTGTCAATTACATCTACAACTGGGCCTATGGCTTTGGATGGGCAGCCACAATCATCTTGATCGGCTGTTCCTTCTTCTTCCGTTGCCTCCCCAACTACAAGGATGACATTATGGGCCGGGCCAAGCCCAGGTACTTCTACCTACCTGCGTAATGTTGGAGGGAGAGCCAGAGAAAAGCCCTGCTGCAAGATGGGTCCAAAGGAAGAAACTGTTCTTCAAGCTACAAGGAACCTATGTTTGGGCAGTGTTCATATGATCAGAAATGCTGGAATAAATGCTAAGGAAAATGCTTCATAAATAGTATTAAGCTTTATGTCCTATGTTTGTCTTATGCCGTTAAAAAGACATGTTTCTGTTTGCTAAGTATACGCTGATTTCTCCTTATAGCAAATATATATCACTTAAACTGCATTTGTTAAAAAGCATGCCTGTGAAACTTAATAAAGTAGAAATGAAGTGGCTACTGAGATTTAATAATTTGACCAAGCTTCTATTTTTCTGGATAGAATAGATTGTTCTACTAAGGGCTAAAGAGAAGAGGTGCTACTTGTAAAATTTCAGTGAACAACTATTCTGAAATTAATGTAAAAAAAATTTTTTTGAGTTTTTCATTACCTAATGAGCATTGTTTGTGAGAATGTTTTGAACAATTGCTGTTTGGCTAAGCGTTGTGTTGACGTGTGGGAAAGTGTTCTAATGTGACCAAAGCAAGTTATAATAATCAGGCCTCTGTCACTACTGAAATGCTAAGGTAAAATTCTCTATTTTAATGTAGTTTAGAGGGGTAGGGTGTAGAAAGGAGCCACATTTAACAAATGTGCACAGTCTTGTGTGTATATGTTTAGAACCAACATGGACAGAATGAGAGGATGGACCAGGCCTAATTCCTCCTGACTGATGGATGTGATGAAGTCAGGGAGGAAGGCATACAAGGGAGAAACTGTCACAGCAGTGCCATTCAAACATTCTGGGAGAAGAAATGTCAATTTGTCACCCCAGCTTAACTGAACTGTACTGATAGACAGCTGGAATAGATTTTAACTGTAACAGAAACTTAAATATACTTGAAAACCTGGTCTTCCTTGGTAAACAGATCTAAAATCAGATGTAATACATACAAGAGGAAAATTTGGGAATGACTTTCTCTGGATACATACTGGAATTATTATTATTATTATTATTATTACTACCATTTATACTTACATAATGGAAATCAGCTTATTTTAAATATTAGATCATTATTTTGTAAGTTGTGACAAAGACCATTGCAGTGTTCATTACCAGCTTCCCCCAATAAACCAGGTGTTCAAATCCTGAAAAAAGAAAAATTTTTTTTTCATGTTACATCCCAATCACCTCCCAGTCCCTCCCTCCATCCCTCCCTCCCTCCCTCTCCTAGTCCTCAGAAAGGGGAAGCCCTCCTCCCCTACCATCTGACCCCAGCCTATCAAGTCTCATCTGACTGCCTGCATCCTCTTCCTCTTCCTCTGTGGCCTGGCAAGGCCACCCCGCCAGGGAGAAGTGATCAACCTATGGGGGCCAGAGTCCATGTCAGAGGTAGCCTCTATTCCCTATATTATGGGACCCACAAGGAGACTGTGCTGCCTACCTACTGCATCTGAGCAGAGGGTCTAGGTCCTCACCATGCATGGTCCTTGGTTGGTGCATCAGTCCCTGCAGCCCCCCACCCTCCTCTGCCCGGATCTGGTGGCTCCCCTGATCTCCTTGTGGAGCTTCTGTCCCTCCAGGTCCTTCTATCCCTCAACTCTTCCATAAGACTCTCTGCACTCCACCCCCAAAGTTTGGCTGTGAGTCTCAGCATCTGCTTGGATGCCCTGCTGGGCAGAGTCTTTCCGAGCACCTCTATGGTAGGCTCCCGTCCTGTTCCTTCACAAATCCTCTTTTTAAGAAGTGGATTCTAGGGCCCGAAGAGATGTCTCAGTGGTATTTGCTTATCTTGCAGTGGACCTGAATGAAATCCCCCAGGATCCATAGCAGCCCACAAGCACCTGTAATTCCAGTTCCAGGGGGTCTGACTCCACCTTCTAGTTTCATGGGCACCTGAATGCATATAGCACGCTTACAAACAAGCAGGAAAATCCACATTTTTAAAAAAAGTGGATTCTACTGCAACTACCCCCTTCTTTTAACCCCTCGTTGGCCTTACAACCTGCCTGTTAAAGAAGACACTAACAAAACATGTAACCATGTGTAATGAGTATATACATCTTGGCTAGTGCAAAGCTACAAAGTACAACCAAGAATAAAAGGGCAATGAGAGGTTTATTAGCTGCAGCCAGTAAGGGGAGCTCTACCGTTATTCCCAAAGCAGTGCCCTCCCAGAGGACTGCAGGGATCTCATTGAAGAAACCTATAAACTTGCTATAGGAAAGCCCTTCAGAGACAGAGGCACATTTTTGAGCATGCACAGTTTAAGGTCACAGTACAAAGAAAGACAAGAGTCAAGTTTCTGGGCGTACTTAGCCTGAGATCATGGACCATCCATATATTAAGGTTTTGCTCCTTAAGATAGTGAACAGGAACACTTCTCAAAAGGCCTGGTTTTGCCACATAGTTTACCATGAAAAAGAAACTGCAAAAGCGCAGAAATATAAGAGTTTGCCACTAACTGTGTTTCACTTGTGTGGTGGCTAACTAAACTCAGCATGGTCTCTGGGGCTTAATTACAAGAACTCACAAAACTTGTGCCTGGTTTTCTTTTTTGTTGCTATTGTTTTTTGTTTTCTGGTTTTTGTTTTTTTTTTTTTTTTCAAGACAGGGTTTCTCTGTGTAGCCCTGGCTGTCCTGGACTCACTTTGTAGACCAGGCTGGCCTCGAACTCACAGTGATCTGCCTGCCTCTGCCTCCCGAGTGCTGGGATTAAAGGCATGCGCCACCACGCCCGGCCCAATGCCTGATTTTCTTTAGATGTGTCTCATTCTAGACGAGGTAGCTCTGTGTAAAGTGCCCCACCACGCTGAGACCAGACTCCAGCCTTACAATTGTATAATCCCACAGAGCAACTCATGTCCCAGGTCTATGGGACCGGTGACCTCAGCTGACATTGTGTGCAAGAAAGAGTTAGCCAGCCGGAAGCCTAACTCCCTGCATGTATGAGGTGTAATAAAATATAGCCGGGCTTTCCCGGCCCCTCTCCATCCATCCCTACATTTTGGGATAGCTTGCAGCCATAGCAGCTGTTAGTGAGAGTGTATATTTCCTATGCGTGTGGAACTGGGCAGTGGAAGTCACTGGTGAGAGAATTCTAGCCGGTTCTTAAGGTCTTTAATCATCTCTGGCAGCTACGAGGAAAACTGCGTGAAATTTATTAAATGGAAGATTTACGATTGGTTATGACTTATGAGGGATCCGACAAAGGTTAAGTGATCCAAATTGCCATGCAAAGGTCACTCTGCTAACTTGTGAAGATCTCTTAGAAAAAGAGTAAGGGTTGGGGATTCAGACCCAAGTTTTCTGCTTTAATAAACACTATTGGTTTATTTGGCTTGTAGTTCTGGAGGCAGGAAAGGCCAAGACCAAGGGCTACACGCAGCAGTCCTCCTGCAGTGTAGCGACAGCAGGAAAGAGTGCTAGAGAAAGCCGGATTCACTTTCATAACAAACACACTCCGGCAACACAAACACAGCAGCGATAAGGGCACCAGTCCTGTCATGGGAGAAAACATCCAACTGTAGTCACTCTTCCAAGTCCACCATGGCGTACATCTTCTCTTCCCCTTTGGCCATTATCTTTCCTACAGGACTTGCTTTAAATACAGATAGAGGTGAGGGCTGGGAACAGAGTTCAGTTGGTGCAGTGTTTGCCTGGCACACATGAAACCCTAGTTTACCCCAGCACCTGCATAAAACAGGCATAGCAGCATATGCCTTAATCCTAGCAAGCAGAGGAGAAGATGGATTCATAAGAATTCAAAGTTCAGCCAGGCGGTGGTGGCGCACACCGTTAATCCCAGCACTGGGGAGACAGAGGCAAGTGGATCTCTGAGTTCAAGGCCAGCCTGGTCTACATAGAGACTCCCAGACTGGCTAGAAACACACACACATACACACACACACACACACACACACACACACACACACACACACACGAGAGAGAGAGAGAGAGAGAGAGAGAGAGAGAGAGAGAGAGAGAGGGAGAGAGAGAGGGAGGGAGAGGGAGAGGGAGGGAGGGAGAGAGAAGAGAAAGAGTGTGAGAGAGAATGGTCAGGGGTACATACACTAAGAATCCGCATCTCAAGAACAAACGAATAAAAGGTCAAGGGCATCTTGGCTACATAAGACCATACCTAAAACTAAAACAAATAAGTAAATACAGAAAGCAATTCAACAACTATACATATACATAATTTACAAAAAGAAGTATCACTAAAAAGTTACAGGTTTAGAAAACCAGACATGGCAGTACATGGTTTTAATGCCAGCACTCAGGAGGCAGGTAGAGGATCTCTGAGTTTGCTACTGGGCTGACATACATACTGGAAAATGGCTGAGTCCTGGCAAGCTTTTGTGTTAACTGGACACAGTGAGAGTCATCTGGAAGAGGACTGTGAATTGAGAAAAACGCGTCCATCAAGTTGCTGCTGGCAAGTCTGTGAGCATTTTCTGGATTAGTGACTAATGTGGGAGGGCCCAGATCCCTGCTCCTGGCCAGGAGATCCTGGGTTCTATAAGACTGTAAGAGGCAGAAGATCAGGGAGTTTGCTGTGAGACTGTGCCTTCTAGTAACGTCAGAACCCGCACTCCTAAAATCTCACCAATACGGCTGCGCAAGCATGAGTTGAACAAGGATGACACCAGTGCCACTGGATTGGGGACACCAGTGCCACTGGGTTGGAGAAAACCAGGAGACCCCAACCCTAGGCAACCCTAGGCAGCTGAGGAAACCTAGGAGTGGGAGAGGTGAGCTTCCCCAGGAAAGAGCACAGTAATTAGTTGTCCAGTGCCAAATACTCAGCCCTGAAAACATATATACAAGTAACATTATAGGGACTGAGTAAGTTATATTTAAAATATATATTTATATACAGATATTTATATAAAAAATGCATGCAATAACAATGAGTGAAAAGAGACCGTGCACTTAAAGGAGAGACAGGAAGGGCATATGGGAAGATTTGGAAAGAGTAAGGGAAGGGAAAACTATAATTATATTTTTAAAATCTCAAAAATAATGCATTGAAGGAAAACAAGTTAAGGAATAATATCTAAAAAGAATCTGTAGTGTTTGATTTCTGGAACAGAGGAATCATCTGGGATTAACAGGAGACCAGAGTTACCACTGTGAAACCTTTGCTTTACTGGGACAATTGATGCTGGTCAGCTGGGGCTGAGCCATTAGCAGTGATTTAAGAGACCAGTACCGCTAGGCATGATGGCGCACGCCTGTAATCTCAGCACTTGGGGGAGGCAAGGCAGATGATCTCTATGAGTTCGAGGCCAGCCTGGTCTACAAAATGACTCCAGGACAGCCAAGACTACACAGAGAGACCCTGTCTCGAAAAACCAAAACCAAAACGATCCAAACAAAAGAGACCAGTGTCACTTAAAGTGAACCCTTCTGTGCGTATTTCCTCAGGACACAGCACACAGAAGCTACGGTCGGAGTGGGTGAGGCTACATGTCATGCCGTAAGGGGTCATGGAAAGCAGCTGAGGCTTGGCACTGGGCCTTGAGGTCCTGAAGAGCGACCAGGTGAGGCCAATGAGAAGGGTGGGCCACAGCTGCAGTGGACTCCAGCATATTGGAGATTCCAGAACCGTGGGACAGCGGCAGCCAGAGCATGGAACCAGCCTGAGTCCATGAAGTGATATGCTGTGGAGGGCAGAGCTGGCGAAGTGGAGCTGCCCTAGGCCCTTTGGAGCCCAGAAGATGTAAGAAGGACCCAGACACTTTTTTATATTCTTGGACTTTGGTCTAATTATGACTGTACCCTGGTTCTTCCTCCACACTAACCCCCAGACAGGGTTTCTCTGTGTAATAGACCTGGCTGTTCTAGACTCGCTCTGCAGACCAGGCTGGCCTCGAACTCACAAACATCCGCCTGCCTCTATCTCCCTAGTGGTGGGACTAAAGGCGTGCGCCACCACACCCAGCTGGCTCTTCCTTCTGGAAGAAAGTATTTAACTTATCTTTTATTTTACAGGTGCCTATAGTTGAGAGACTTTGGACTTTTAAAAAAACTTTCAAAAAGACATTTTTAAAAACTTGGATTTTTTAAAGTGTTGAAGACTTAAGACTGCGGGAGTTTTAAAGTTGCTTATGTTTTATATTATGCTAATAGGATCTTGTGGTGATTAAACAAAAAAGGATTATGGTTTGATAGGAATGCGTTGGTGTGAAACTGACTAGAGGCCAATTGTCCTGGTTATATTTTTGTGTTAACTTGACACAAAAACCTCAACTGAGAAAAATACCTCCATCACCTTGGCTCTGGGTAAGTCATTACTTTTTTAAAATATCATTTTTATGCATATGCATGATTTGCCATATATAGAGAGAGACAGACAGATATAGACATAGATAGATATATTTGTCTGTGCACCACATGATGCAATGCCTGCAGAGGCCAGAAGAGGATGTCTTATCCCAGCCACCATGTGGGCACCGGAAATAAAATCTAGATCTTCCAGAACAGTCAATGATTTTAATCACCCTGGGGCATTTTATTAACAATTGATGTAGGAGGAGGGCCCACTTCACTGTGGTCAGTGCCACCCGAGCAGGGGGTCCTGGGTTATATAAGAAAAACAGAGCTGGGCGTGGTGGCGCACGCCTTTAATCCCAGCACTCGGGAGGCAGAGGCAGGTGGATCGCTGTGAGTTTGAGGCCAGCCTGGTCTACAAAGTGAGTCCAGGACAGCCAAGGCTACACAGAGAAACCCTGTCTCGAAAAACCAACCAACTAAACAACAACAACAACAAAACAAAACCAAAAACAAAAAAAAAAAAACAAAAAAAAAAAAACAGGCGGAACAAGCCATGAGGAACAAGCCAGTAATGTCTTCCTCCACGGTCTCTGCTTCAGGTCCTGCCTCCAGGTTCTTGCCTTGAGTCCCCGCCCTCAGTGATGAACCTGGAAGTCAGATGAAACAAACCCTTTCCTTCCCAAGCTGCTGTTGGTTAGGGTGTTCATCACAGTCCTAGAAACCCAACTAGAACAGGCTGCCAGCTACATCTCAGCCTTCTTTTTGCTGTTGTTGTTGTGTGTTAATGGGTGTGCACGTGAACGTAGAGGTCAGTGGACACACTCACAGGTTCCTTTCCTTTAAGAGTTCTCATGAGCCAGGAACTTGCCAAGTAGGCTAGGCTCTCCAACGCCTTTTCTTTCTTTCTTTTTTTTTTTTTTTTTTCACTTTGAAATAGGTTCTTTTTTCTAAAAAAATATTTTATATAATCTTTAATTTATGTGCATTGGTGTGAGGGTGTCAGATCTTAGAGTTATAGACAGTTGTGAGCTGCCATGTGGGTGCTGGGAATTGAACCCGGGTCCTTCGGAAGAGCAGGCATTGCTCTTAACCACTGAGCCATCTCTCCAACCCCCTGAAATAGGTTCTTTCTTATTTGACCAGACTGGTCTTGAGTTCATGATCCTCCTGTGTCGGGTTCCTGAGTAGCTGGGATTACAAACCTGTCCCTAAAGAGCCAGCATAAACACCCTTTCTGTTCCCATAAAGACAGGGACATTTCCTGGAGCTGCCAGGCCTGAGTGCTGAGCACATGCCCCCTGCAGGGGTTCCCTGCCTGGGGTAGACACATAGCTATCATGCTAGGTGCAGAACACTGGGACACATGTGTCACTATGCCAAAGGTGGGGGACGTCACTGATATTTATGTTGCCAAGTTGGTCTTGAAAGACACCTGGCTCCTTACTGGGCCTGTCTTGTATCCCCGTTGCACTGCCTAGGCGACAGGTCACACACGCAGACACACACACACCAGACATACATACACACAGACACACACACCCCACACATGCACATGCATATAAACACACATTGGTAGAACACACACAAAAGCACACATGCCCACGCATGTACATAAACACAACAAACACACACGCATGCACTGTGTCCCCACTATATTGCCTAGTGACACAACATACACCACACACATGTGCATGCGCACACACACACACACACACACATACACACATGCATGCCACCAATAACCCAGCACACAGACTGAAACTGAAGCTATCAAAGCAAGGGCTAAGCAAACATGAACTTTGTTATTAAGGCAGCAGGTGGCCTCTCTCTGGGAGAGTCTACAGGCATTGGTGACTGTGATCCTTGGAGGGTGAGTTTTTGTTTTAAAAGCTCTGGTTACATAAAATCTGTCTCTGTCTGTCTTTGTGTGCTGTGGCTCATTGAGAGGAAGTGCCACACAGACAGGAAGCCGGTGGGAATAATAGGGAACAGTGGCAGCCAAGGCCATGCCAGGAACCACCCGGAGGCTGAATTCAGAAACACGGTGCAAAAATCCTGCTCAAGAAATCTTGAAGAATGCTTCAACAGGTAAAGATGACATTAGTTAAATACGTGACATAAAATATTACATAAAGGATAACAATTGAGATGTAATATGAATAAATTAATAAAATATATTTTAAAATATTACATAAATATAATCAAAATACATTATACGCATGTACAAAAATGTCACATAAAACCCATTGTATGTAATTAATATAGGCTCTAAAAATTATATAAGATATATTCAGAAGCACAATAATAATTTTAAGTGCTATGCATGTTAACATATCACAAAATATACCAACTTACTCAATTTTATTCTTTTAAATTTTAATTAATTTATTTAGAGTCTCACTAAGTAGCTTTGGATGGCCTAGAAGTCACTTTGTAGACAGACAAGGCTAGCCCTGAACTCACAGAGACCTTTGTGCTTTTGCATCTCACATGCTGGGATTAAAAACATACGCCACCATGCCCAGCTGGCTACTTTAAAATCTAATCCCCAAGATAGTTTGTCCTTCCCATAACTTGAGTATTTTCTCCTTTTTCATTTATATTAACACCCAGTTGCATTATTAGATTCTAATTGTTCCGTATTTAAGTCTGTGAAGAAGGCCGGCTTCTCCCCACTTCTGCCACGCTCAGTGGAACTCTATCAAAATCAAGCTATAGACCTCTCAGTTTTTGTAGATCTGGCACTCAACTGTTCACTTGGAGGGATGTAGCTGGATGCTGGATGATATTCTGGGAGCACAGCCTCCTAAACCACGGACAAAGCCAAAGCCACAGTACTGTGTGGAGAATAATGTTTCCCACTGAGTTCAAAAACAAAACAGGATAGGGGGAACCTGAGGGTTTTCTCTTCTTTTCTTTTCTTTTTCAACCTTAAATGTGCTGTGATTTGATGGCATCTCCCAGATTCTTTAAAAAAAAAAAAAAAATATATATATATATATATATATATATATATATATATATAAGTTTTTAAAGTATAAGTAAAACAAATACAGAAGAGCTCCACAAAGGTAGAATGCAGTTTTTCTTTGGACATCTTCACCAGCATTAGTTCAAATCTCTCTCTCTCTCTCTCTCTCTCTCTCTCTCTCTCTCTCTCTCTCTCTCTCTCTCCTCGGGCTTCGAGAAATTTTATGAGTCCAAGTACATGTGATGCAGCAATGGCTCACAGGGTAGCTTCACGTGGCTGCGCCTCACGCCCCCACCTCTAGCCGTTTCCCAGACACAAATACAAAAACAATAGTCCTGTTGTGTCCGCACTGGGCCCTTTTGTTACTCTCTGGCTCTGCAGATTCAGAGTGGAGAAATGGCAGGACCCTGCTTTCCGCTCCGAGCTCCTCATTGAGTATGGTCTTCCAGGTTTACTGACTTCTGGACGGAGACAGATGTTTTCGTGGAATTTGGTACAAAAATAATAAATGGTGATACGTGTGCATGCATACATTCTATACCAACTGGGCGTGGGGAGGACTCCCGGACTCACAACACTCGAGCGGGCCTATGATTTGGCCTGCATGATGGCTCCCAGCGTGTCTGGCTCAGAAGGGCGCCACTGTTGTTTGTCCCTCCTTGCTTTCTCTGACTGAGCAGTTTGCGCGGCCCTCACAGTTTCAGGTTCATCTGATAAGACATGCCCAGTAGCTCTTTTAACATTAGTAACCGGGCGCTTCAGGCTATGCATGAATTCATGAATTCACGCCAACTGCATGTGCACATGTAAACTCATAGGCTACTCAAGAGGAGAGCTCTGAGATGCTATGGCTCCCGGCTGGGCAGTGGCCTCCTGCTGGGCAGGAAGGCAGTTGGCTCCTGTCCTGTTCTTCACACTAGAGCTTTTGTCTTTTCCTCTGCTTCCTTCAGAACACAGAACCCCATTCTCTCCCGCAAGGTCATCAGGCACTGTATCCAGCCTCATGAACAGCTTGGTGGTGGAGGCCTTTGTGTGAGAAAACAATGCTGCCTTTCCTCTTGCAAATATCAGGCCGGGGTAGCCTCTTCCTCCCACTGATCAGATCCAGGGTCTTGCTGAATGTGTGGGGATGGGGCAGAAGGCACAGAAAACCTCTAAGGCACCGGAAATGATTGTGGCCAAGATGGCAGACACTCTGGATCTCCTAAGAAAGCTGCCTGCTGGCCCAGGAGGAAAAGTCCCTTTTCCAACATGTCAGTCCTGGGCTCTGTAGACAGTACTCAAGAGCCAACTCCTCCAGTTCCCTTTGTCATCGTGGTCAATCAGAGGCCACATTGGTTCCAATGACATCCAGACATGTTATAAAACATACAAAGCGGGATTTGAACCTTCATTACTAGCTCCCAAACCTTCCCAAAGTCCCGTGACTGGATGTGGATCAGTTCTATTGGTGATCAATGCAATCTGTAACTTGCTTTTCGCTCTTGTCAGCTGCCCTCACGATCCACAACTGGTATATTCTATCAGGGACGCTCAGGGTCTCTCCTTTTTTCTCTCCAGTGGCAGCCGTTCTGGTGCCCCTGTCTCAGATCTGTCTGAGACCCTCAGAGGATCTCTGCTACTTTCATTGGGGGTGGATGGTCTGCTCTCATGTCTCCTGCCTCAGATCTCTGCCTGTTATACCGGAAGTGGCTAGTCTCCCTCTTTGTCACTTCACTTTCCTGAGTTGGACTTCTCTCCAAGATATACATCTCACAGTATCCAGAGATGGCCACCCATCGCCCAAGGCTCCTGTAATATTTGTGGTAGCTCATCTGGGATTTGAAGACACACACACACACACACACACACACACACACACACACACACACACACACACGCACACTGGGATTTGATGTTCTCTACTTAAAAGTCAGTGTAACTGACTGAAAATGGTCGTGGACGGCTTAGAGATACCTCGATCATCTGGGTACCCCGAGAACCTCAGAAAGTGAGGGACTCTTCCCAACCATGATTAATTATCATGGCCAACCCCCTTAGTGAAGCTTCCTTGTAATTTCTGTTGGGGACTAAGAAGACTAGGAGACCTAATCGTTGGGAACCAGTGAATTCGATCTCTTATAGGGAAATGGCAATTTGCCCCTGTAAAAGGAAAGGACTAGAGCACAGCTTTATGCCTGTACCCCAAAGCTAATAGATGCAGCCTTCTTTCATCAGGGAAAGGGT